>NW_026855330.1:0-82365 GCF_026571515.1 Ruditapes philippinarum
CTTTTTTATTTTTAAAAAGCATGCTTTTTCATGAAACAACAGCAAATTTCAAAAACAAGTTTGAATAATTTAAAACCCGGGACATGCCAAAAAAGTCTCACAAAATTGGGGTTTTTGATCCAACCCTTTCATTTGTTTTTGATGAATTGTTTTTTTTTTATACCCCCTTTGTGTATAAGGCATTTTTTTCTCCTTCATTTCTTACTCTGATGAATTTAAAATCAAATTGCTTTTAAATATTTTCAAAAAATCAAAGGCCAAAAAAAGGGGTAACTAAGATGCAAAAATTGAAAAATAGAAATGGGTGGAAAAAAATCAAATCATGTGCCCGGACCAGAATGAAACACACACATTTTCAAAGGGAAAATAAAATTTTTTTTAAATAAATTTTAAAAATATTTTGGTCATTTTTATTCCTAAACTTGAAAATATTCACTCTGGAAAATGAAAAATTTTGTTATTTTGAAAAATTTTCAAATAAAAGTAGGTGATTTTCAAAAATTATAAGACAAAGTACAAAGTCTAAGACACACTTAACATTTAATGTCAATATTTTCTTTTTCAGATTGGAATCTTCTGTAGTATTGAGAGTGGATTTTTTTACAATGGACCAGACCTCATGACAAATGTACAGCTGATGTCAATAACAAATATTCTCTTTGTGCTTCTATTTTATCCAAAAGTATTTGATGGCTATGGTAAGTTATGCATTTTTCTCCCCATACTGAAATTACATCATCCAATTTGACATACACATGATGTTTATCAATGAAATCACTGAATAGTAAAAAAAATGTGTTCTCTGAGTGACAAATAATCTGGCCTGTGTAAGAAAAGTCATTTTCAGGACCAAATGTTGTAAAACAAACTATTCCGCAATCATATTTTGTCTTTTTTACTTGCGAAATAACACATATTTTGTAAAATCAAATGAAAATGCATACCATCTTTTACTATTAGTTCATTTCTATACTGTTTCATGAGTTTTGAAGCAAATATCCATGTCCATTGAGATAAAAAAATCTGAAGTACTGCTGTTTTTCTTCAAAATCTTTGACAAAATCTTGTATAATTTTTTTCAGACCTTGTTCCAGGTCATTTTCACCTAGCTAAGCATTATAGTGTAGCCTTGCTTTCATTCAAGAGGTCACAGTTGCTCCATTTATGTGCATTTTAATGTTATACTTGTTATACTTTGACTCAATGTCAGTCCATGTTACATTCTTTAATCTTATTCATTTTATGATTAGCATATAAAACACTGGATTTATTTCACTAAATTGATAAATGTTTTACATATTTTTTTTTATTTTATAGTTTCAATGATTTCTTTTTTTGTTTTCAGGTTGAAAAGGACAGTTAGCACACAAAAGAATCTTCAGATATTGTCAGAAAGCATAAGATGTTGGGATGAAGTGTACATTTAAGAGAATTAAATAAAATTCATGTCTTCATTTATTTTGCATTTTTTATTGTTTATTTCAAACAAGTATGCACAAAAAAGATTGTTCAAATAGCCTAAAACACCCCGGCCCAAACAAGGCGGGGGGTCTAAAAAAGAGGTGCCCCCCCTAAATATTCTCATCAGATTTTTTTACATATCAGCTATATACCATACACCAGTACTGGAAAAATATTGAACTTGAAAAAAATGCGTTTACGTACAATATACGTTCCACATGGCCCTTTTCACGTTAGATCGGACCCGCATCCGTCATCTGTAGAAGAAATAACTGTGCAGAAGGAAATATTACAACAACTTTTCAGTTTCTGCAATTTGGACCAAAAAAGCAAAGGAGAAGACATTCGCCATATCAAATTGATATTTAATGACATCATAGAACTGGTATACAAAGTTTTATTGAATTTATTCTTTTATACAACTGCAGAATTTATAAATATTGTTAAAACGTTATGTATAACCATACGCTTATTTTCTTACCTTGTGCAAATGTGTTGCTCGTAAACTCTTACTTTTTGTTTGTGATAGAGTAAGTAAATAAGATATTTAGGGCGTCCATGGCCGAGCGGTTAAAGTCCATTAATTTTATACATTTGCTTCTCACCGCTATGGATTCTAGTCCCCCCAGCGTCCTTGAATTCTTTCATCAAACTAGCTAACAAAACGTCAGTGCTTTAACTCACTCGTGACATTGACGGTATGATTTGAAACCCAGCATCTAAAATTGTTTTATGTAAATATTTTTTTCTTCACTTTAAAAAGTACAAATATCTTTGACCGTTTGATTTCAAATATTCGTTTTCCTTTAAAGGCCCATTATGCCTCTGAAATGCTATCATTTTTATTTTTTTTAAAATATTTGGTATCTTTTTAAGTTTCCGAAAACATACTCATTTGCTAGATACTCAAACAAGGCTTTGCATCTTTGGTTCTGTTGGCAATTGGTATACCTTTAGTGAATAATTATTTTGTATGGAAGTCAAAATACTACTTTGTTTACATTTTGCTACCTTTAGGACACATCACTTAATGTTCAGCGCTACCTTTTTCAGTTGTAATAAAATACTTTCATGCGTTTTATCCATTATTTAAACATTATCAAACACATGTTTGACATTTCTAAAGAATTAAAACAATATGGATTTCTGAAGCACAATGCGCCTTTAATCACAACTTGAATCACTGTATCATTGTTGTTTTGTTGTTGTTGTTGTTGGTGGTGGTATTTTTTGTTGTTGTTTTTTTTGTAAGAAGTTATTTTGTTCTTGCGAATTCTTTAATATATTTTCATAAATTAAGTAACAAAGTGACTAAATGTAACAAATACCGACATATAAAAACATCAATGTAACAAAAACCGACATATAAAAACATCAGCATTCAGTTAATAAACATCACCATACCAAATAGCAAGTAATCATATTTGCTCATCTTTTTTTCTAATTACAGTAAAATGAGAGCCAAGACACACCTGACACTGCAGAGGTCAAAGAACTACTATCGCAACAGAAAAAAATAACACAGATATCAAATCCACCAAAAGTTAATTTTGATATATTATAAAAACAACCAATTGAGCATTCGTCCTATAGACAAAAAGTGAAATATTTGATCTTGAATAATTGAAATATGTATTTTCTATCTTCTTTACATATGAACTTTAACTTTCTTTTAATGTATATGTATGCTATTGGAAACTGTGCGTGAGACTAACTATTTTGTTTTCGTGCAACTTACTATCCAGAAATTGTTCGTTTTACTTACTAAACACTGGCAAAGAACATTTGTAGGCTACAGACCTTCGAAAATATATTTTGTATGGCCTTCTACAAGTACAGGTGTAAATAAAATGATTGATTTGGTGTCTTAAGTGCAGAAAGAAAGCTTATTTACATTTATTTTGGTACCAAATTATATCGCTTCGTGCGAATTACTATCGCTGAATGTGCAATTTTCACACAATTCAAACAATGTTCTCAAAAACCACAAAACGTATGATAATGCACTTTGTATTGTCATTTGAAGAAAATTACCGCGCATATGATACGCTAGGTTTTGTTTTGATTTAAGAAACGTTTTCCACCTTAATTTAACATAATAAGGTACTTACCGGGGCTCATCAGTCGCCATTTTATCGTGGGTATTACTATACAAAGTCACGTGATTCCCCACCGTGAATATCTTAGCTCTAGCTATTTGGGTTTTTAAAAGAAGATGTTTTAAGTTTTTACCATGTACAATAAAGGGAAAAACAATGACCCCCCTGGGGCGGGGCCAATTTTTACCCAGGGTTTTAATTTGAATAAACTTGGTAGACACTCACGAGAAGATATTTTATGTTTAGTATCTAAACTCTAGCTCTTTTGGGGTTTTGGTCCCCCTTTTACCCTTTTCTGGGAAAGGTTTTTTGGTTTTTGGCATTTTTAAAAATGAAATATTCCCTAAAAAAGTAATTTTTTTTTTCCCAAAAAACAAGGGTTTTTTTGTCCAGCTAAGTTTATGGACATGATAAACAAAAAATCTTTTGTTTGCAAAGGGGATATTCATTTTGTTTTTTTAATTTTAAAAACCCCAATGTTTAAAGGAAACCCCAATTTTAAAATTTTGGGTTGTCGCTTAAAATAAAGAAGGGTACCATTTAATTCAAAAACCATGGAGTTCCCTTTAAAATAGCCATTTGTCAGCCCTACTTTAAATACTTTGTCATAAATTTTTAATTAAAAGCGTTGAAATTTATTCGAAACTCATTTAAAACATGTATATTTTTGAATTATTTGTAGTTAAAAGGAAAACCCGGGGATTTTTAATTCGGGGATAAACAATTGGTTTTTACAACCCTGAAAGAACACTTTCGCCGTGGAATTGGAAACGGAAAGGATTCAAAGTTAAGATAAAAAATCAAACATATTTTCAAGAAAGTCCAAGGTATTTTTCCTTGAAAAATATTTTGGGTAAACGTTTATTCCGTCGCCCCTTTTTGTGTTTGTCACCCCCCTAATTTTTTTATATGTGCCCCTAAAATTTCTGCCTTTGAAAACTCGAACTGTTTTTTGGTTTTACTTTTTTTGAAAATTGGGATTTTTTATTTTTAAATTTTTTTTAAACAGTCCTTTCCCCAAAATTTTTAAAAGGATTTTTAAAATAAAAAAGAAAAAAACCAAAAAACCCGAGCAAAACCAAACCATTTTTTGGAGCCCGGAGGGAAACTCCCAAAAACCGGGCGGGCGGCTTGTCCCTCGGGGAAAAAACTTTGGAAAGGCAAATTTTTCCTTTTCTCATTAAATTGCAAAAAGGGTTAAAATTTTAAGGGGTTCCCCTTTTCGACTTTTTGGGGAAAAAGACATAAAAAGGGCAAAAATTTAAAAAGCCCCCCAAACATTTCGGATCCACGTTTTTCAAAAACTAAATTTTGTTTTTTTAAAAGGTTTAAACACGGGTACACGAAATTCTTTTCCCCCCTGGGGGGGCCCCCGGGGGAAAAGGGGAAAAGTGGAAAGACCCGGGGCGATTTTTACGAGAGTTATTTTTTTATGTTTAAAAATAAAATTAAATAAGTTTGTAAATTTTTAATTTCCCAGAAAACAAAAAAAGAATTAACCCAGTTTTTCCCCCGGGTTTTGTTTTCTTTTTGGGGCCCTTTAAAAAGGGAAAGGTTTTTGAACAATTTTTTAACATTCGGGAAGAAAAACCCCTTTTCGTTTTGAAAACGGAAGGATAAGTGGTCACCCCTTCCAAACCCATCGGGCCTGTTATTCGGGGTTTTGCCCCTTTAAATTTTACTGCCGGGGGAAAAAAATATAAAACTTAAATTTTTTTTAAAATTTACTGAATATTTTACCCTTTAAAATTTTAAAGGGTCTTGGCCCTTTATAACATTAAATTGTTTTGGTCTTTTAAAAAATTTTTTTAAAAAAAAGTTTAATATTTTTATTGTTTTCGTCCCCAAAAAAATCCAGGGAAACCCTTTAAACCAGTTTTCGTTTGGGAAAACGTAAAAACCAAACGTAACATTTAATCTTTTTCTTTAGGGAAAAACCCAAAGGGTTAACTTTTAAAAATTTTTTCTTTAAAACTTTAAAACAACAAAACAATGTACCCCCTTTTTCCCGTCTTTTGGGAAACATAAACCATAACTTTGGAAAAGGGTTTTTTCGTGCACGGTACATCACCTTAACTTTTGGTAAAAACGTTTTTCGGGGAAAACTTTAACCACATGTAAACATTTAACACGTTTTCGTCCCAAAGTACATCCCCCCAATAAACAGGGAAAACCCCGTTTTTTCTTTTAAAATTTTACTTTCAGGGTAACATGTACTTTTCCTGCCAATTGTTGTTTTAAAAAACCAGACTTACTGAAATTCCCTTTTTTTGTTTTGTCATTTGGCAACTATTTAAATTTAATAAATTTCATTTTTCTTTAAAATTTTTTGTTAAAACTTATGAAAAATTTTCAAAACCAAAAAAGATTAAAAAAAAATTTTTTGAAATAACAATTATCCCCAGTTGGTGACAAACAACAAATAACAAGAGAACCGCAAAAGGGGCGGGGCAATTTTTAACCAATAAAAACAAAAAAAAAGGAAAAATCCTTTAAAATAAAGTTCGGGAAAATTCAAAATTTTTAAGGAAAAAACATTACCCCCCAAAAAAATGAGTTTTCAGGGGGTAAACTTTTTTTAAAATTTTTTTAAAAGGGGGAATAAAAACCCACCAGAGACGCGTATGCAGATTCCGACTTTATTTTTCTAGGGGGAGCAAAATTTTAAAAATAATTTTGTTTTCCCAAATTACAAAATACTAAAAAAGATATTTTTTTAAACAAATTTGAAACCCGGGAAAATTTAAAAGAGGGCCCAAACTATCTAAACCCAATGTGTGTTCGTTTCCCCTTTCTAGAAAGGCAGAAAAATTTATTTCTTTTCATACTTTACCCCAAAAAAAATTTTGAAAATTTTTTTGTTTTCTTTTGCCCTAATAATAAAAATGGGCTTTTTATTTTTCTTATATCATATTTTGCAATATATATATATATATTTACACATTTCATGAAACGTCCATTTCAAATCCAGATTTTATTAAGGGGAGGCTATTCTTGAATGCTTAGTATTCTTGTAGTAAAAAAAATTAACCTTCCTTACATAGAAAAAGCTTTATTAATGTTGTTAAAGAATACGAGTATTAATATTTATTATGATAAATTCTTGTATAAAATTATAAAGAAGTATATGAAATTAAACCTTGATTTGATGAAAACTGAAAAAAAACGCCACAGCTAACAAACTTCAAATTGACAACAATCCTTTCACAAATTTCCTGTAAAAATTTTCTTAAATGATTTTGGTCGATCTCCCATTTTTGGGGACTGTCCATTAAATCGAATATATAATAATAATGTTGATCAAGGATGTTACAGGCCCTGGAAAAATGAAGGTGGGCCAAAAAATGGGAAAAAATAATGAAGGTGCCAAAAAAATCTGGGAAAACAATGAAAAGGTGCCAATACTTTGGGGAAAAATAATGTAAGTGGCATAACTTGAAGAAAATAATTTGACGGTGGCCAAATAATCTGGAGAAAATTTAGGTTGCAAATAATTTGGGGAAAATAATGAAGGTTTGCCCGATAATTGGAAAATTTTTTTTTTTCACAGTGAACCAATCCACCTAAATATTAAAACATGAATGTTTTTTTAAAAATTGTGCTTCGAAATATAGTGGTGACATGCAAATTAAAACCGGTAATTTAGCCAATAATACTTATATGAAATTTACAATTTAAATACTTTTTTTTTTTTTCCCAAAAAAGGGAAATCTAAAGATACATAAATAATGTTGTACAGAAAAAAATTTGACCCTTCCTGGGTGTTTGAAACCTATGACCCTCATTGACAGTAATCCACTTAAAGATCACTCCTGTGAAGTTTGGTTTCAAAAATCCATTCCAGTGGTTTAGGTGACAACAGACGACAATGCACAACAAAAGTGATTCTACGCACAGCATATTTATCTTTTAACAACTTCCCATGATAAAAGTACCCTTTTACTCTTATTTGGAGGAAAAAAATATAACATGTTTTAGAATTTAGTTAAAATTTCCAAACTTTATTCCCAAAAATCAAATGGCATTTAAACAGTTTTTTGTCACAGGGAGTCCTTTGGGATTCCCCTCTTTTAAATAACAAAGTTATTAGTAAGATTCTATGGAAATTTGCCAAAAGAAATTGAAAATAAAATTTAAATCACCAAATGAAATCTTTTTCGACTTCTTAGTCACTGGCCTTTCAGCAGTCAGCATTAAAAAAAACAACATTATTTACTACAGAATTTCCTTTCAGCTTTTTCTGCTTTATGCCATGGAAACAAAAAATAACAATTTTCTAAAAAATTACATTTTTTTATTTACATCCAGTTTAACAGTGAACATTTATCAAGTTTTAGTTTTAAGCTTTGAATGGACTCATTTTCGACCATAGTGTTCGTAAATTCATCTCAACTCTTTCAGAGGCTTGCGTTTCTGCGCTTGAACGTGGAAATGGTTTTATCGTCATCCTCAGGAACTCGGAAGAAAACTCTCCGACTGTGATTGTAATCTGTCCATATCCTGGAAAATATGACAATACCTTTCATTAAACTGTATTAAACTTTTCATTAAAATGTATTTAAAGAGTTTAAAGTACTTACATGTTTTGATGATGTTTAACCCATTACTTCATATAGACGTCTTTTCATGTTTTTTCATCCCCTACCCCTTATGAAGTAATGGGTTAAGGCTCTAGTGATCATGCAAATTAGAATTGTATTATTTTTTTGTCACACTGGGCTTAATGTTAACTAGAATGAATAATAAAGCCTTTTTTGAATGGTTAAGTTACGGACATTTTACTATTAAGATCCGTCTTTAAGTTTTAAGTCACAAAACATTTTGAATTTTAGGTCATATGTCAAATTTTTAACTTTTAACAATTATATTACAACATACGAAGAATAAAATAACTTAAACTAAGGAAATTAAATCAGCCTTCAGCTTTTATTTTTTTGTTGGAAAAACAATTCTTTGCTGTTTCAAACTAAGTATTTCAGTAATTTTATCTTGAACTAGAAATGTGTCCATAGGACACGGCTGCCCCCACCGTGCCACTGTTCTGTCAATCTTATGACTCTAGGTCAAATATTTTTTGAAAACTAAAAATCTTTTACTAAGTAAAGGGCAAGAAGTTTACAAATACTGAATAAAGGTGCATAAGTACACATGCTGACCAACATTCTTGTAAACTTTCAGGCCCTACAAGTGAAATACTTTTTGAGCTATGCATGAACAAGTTAAAAATTGCAAATTTATACTACTGTAAGTCAAGGGCAATAAACTCTAACAAAACTGAAAAAAAAAATCCACATGCAAAGTCCCAGGTGCATAGCTTCACAGTGATGTGAATCATTATTCTTGTAATTTAGTGATGTTGATCATTACTTTTCCTGTAAAGTTGGTTGATTCTAATTCAAGCACTTCAAGGAACAAATAACAACATAATGAAACGGTTTTTACTAAGTTTCAAGGGAAATAACTCTACAAATACTGAAATAAATCCACAAGCAAAAACCCTAGGTGCAAAACTAAATATGCTGAGCAACCTTCCCGTAAGGTTTAATGACTCTATGTCAAATCCTTTTTGAGTTACATGCGACACAAGTTGAAAATTGAAAAAAAAATTCTATGTCAAGGGGCAATAACTCTAAAAATACTAAATAAATCCAGACGAAAATACCCAGGTGCACACAACTACATATGCTGATCAACATTCCTGTAAAGTTTCATAACTCTAGGTCAAATACTTTTTGAGTTACATGGGACACAAGTTGAAAATTGCAAAATTTTACTTAGTCAAGAGCATTACTCTAAAAATACTAAAAATATCCAGACAAAATACCCAGGTGCACAACTACATATGCTGATCAAACATTCCTGTAAAGTTTCATGACTAGGTCAAATACTTTTGAGTTACATGCGACACAAAAGAGAAACAGACGGACGGAAGGACGGACGGACAAGGGTAAATCTAAATGCCCGCCACTAAAGTGGGGGCACAAAAAAGTGCATCTTCTTCAAAACAGCATCTAGAAAACTATTTATAATGCATCAGTAACTTTCATTTCTAAAAATAAAAGATCGGGAAACAAATTGTCCGCTTTACTAATTTACATATAGAGAACAAACTGGTAGATAAGAGATATTGAGGGGTTTCCTCATTGTTTATGTATTTTATCAGGTGCAAATTTCATTTTTTTCCTAAATTCTTCTGCTTTGACAATTTTATGAAACTATTGATCTAAAAATAACATATTCAACATTTGAAAAACTGAAGGGGGCTTTCTTATAATTTTGTCACTGTCTTATACCTCCATATCCTCCATGTCACTCTCCTCAAACTCTTCCTCCGCAATAATACTCCACCTCACCTGAATCCTGAATTATTTAAAACAATCTTGATTAAAATGAAATTTTATTAATTATTCTACATATATATTCTATGTAAAACTAAAACTATCACTAAATGTGATTAATACCCCGCAAAACTGCTTCGGAAATGAAGATGTTACTAGTAACAGAATATTTGTAAAAGAATTGAAATAAGAGTTATGGTTGTGGGCAATTAAAGATAGTTGTGGTTCTTGTATGTTTGCAAATCCACTTTCATAGTGGTTGGCCATTGATGAAGTTTTATTGAATTACTCTGCAATAAGTCCAGAAAGACAAGGAAAAGGAACAAAGGGCAATAACTCTATAAATACTGAAGATGAAGGAAAATGCAAAGGACCTCTGGACCGACCGACCAACCGGGTGACTCCTATATACACCCCTCCTCCAAACTTCGTTTCGGGGTATAATAACCTATGATCATTGATGTGTCAGAAAGGACAGACCTTATATAAAAACACAAAATTCATCATTTACATCCCTCTGAGTTGGTTCATTAGTATTTAGTTTACTATATCACTGCAGGGCCTTTTTACCCTTCTTTGCTGTAGCCGGTATTCAAACTACTTACCCAAGCCAACTTACTACCTTTTTTACCCAAAAAACAGTCTAAAATTCCCCTTCTTTGCGAAGATTTTCCCTTTCAGAGAAATGTTAAATCGAAGAAAAAAACTTGTAAACAAACTTTCTTGTTTAAAAATAGATCATTGTTTTTGTCCAATGAAAGCTAATTATTCAATTACCTACTAGTGGGATACTATACCTTGATTTCAATACTAAATTGATGTTAACTCACTGCCTCGGTCTGAGTTTGCAACATGGGAATACCCCGCTGCCTTAATTTTTAGTGCACACGTGATTTTTTTACGACAATACGGCGACCGATTTACGATGTCGCCCAAATGTAAACAATGTCACAGAACCAGAAGAAAATACGATTGAGTGACATTTTTTTTAGTTGTTTATGAAAAAACTGGACAAATTGTTGACCTTCCTGTAAGTGCAAGAGAATCAAATACATGTATCCACTCGCAAGTTTGTGGTGTCCGAGTAGCACAACATGCCCAAGTATGGGAATAACAACAGTGCCAGTAATAGTGATATGGTGGGAACTGATAATAATGTTCCCTCTGAATCAAATCAAGAACCCTCACATGTCCTACGTAAATTTTTCTATAATTAGGAAATATGAGTTAATGTATTCTTGGGCAAATAAAAAGTGGCAATAAATTGATCTGTAAAAAAATCCCTTTAACTTATGTTGGACAGAAAGCTCCTAAAATAAGTGTGTTTGGAGGAAAATATGCAAATATATTATGATATTTCCCCCAAATGTATGATTTAAATAAGTCTTTATTTATAGTAATAATGGTTAAACTGCCAGTGGAAAATATGATTTTTTCCCCAAAAGTATGAAAACCGTGCACTTTTTCCCCACAAAAAGGGCTATGGCGCCTTCCCCAAAACTAGTGAAAAGGCTCTGCAGACTGCACTGTAATGGATATGTGAGAATTTTCAGCTAAACTAGTAGACGAAGACCTCAGGTACCCTTTGTTTTATTTCTGGCACAAAAAAATTAATAGCTTCTTGAAAATCCTATGTTTAGAAATTATGTTTATAGTTATATGAAGAAAAGTAATCAAAAAATCTAGAATTTCAGTAACAATATTATCCAACGTTATTATACATACCGATTCTTCTTCCATTTCCACCTCATCTTCATCTTCAGAATCTTCGTCCATCTCTCCATCTTCTTTCTCTGACTCGCTCTCGCTTTCAACTTCCTCTCCCTCGACCACCTTGTCAAACGCTTTTTGCGGGAAGTTGTATATATCCTTGTACTGCAAAATTGAGACAAAAATGAAAAACCATTATTCAAACATTTCTGATATTTTATATTTGTGTTAAAGGAACAATCCATATGACACTGTTTTGTCAGTCTGTGGACAAAAAGTGGGAGAGATGGAAAAGGGCAAATCTATATGCCACACCCCCCCCCCCCTACTGAGGGCACAACAGTTGTATAGAAAGAAGGGAGACACAGTTTTACCATTTTTTTTTCATTTTTAGTACATATTATGAAAGTGGTACAACTGTTAAGAACAAATCTCTATATAAAAGTGGAATAGCAGCAAACTAGCTGAAACCAGAGTTTGTTTTGATTTTTTTCAGAATTTTGGGAACATGACCCATACCCTTGGAATTAGGATTTTCAGCAAGGTTTTGTAAAAATTGGGGAAAAATGCATGACTTAAATTTTGCAGTGATTAAATGAATGAAAGAATCACAGTCTAGGATGGCATCTTCAAATATGTAAGCACCATAACTGTGAAGAAGCCCTTATTTTCAAAGAATCGCAAATTTGTTATTCAATATTTTTATTTTGTAACTTTCAATTGGGAATTTTTCCTGTGGATTGGGAAAATAATATACTATTTTTATTTGGGCACATGACCAAATATAGGCTATAAAATAAGCAAGAATAAAAAAATCCTTGGAAACACATGCTATTAAATAAGACAAAAGAGAGTTTTTTTTTTTTTTTTTTTTTTTTCTAAAGAAGCTTTTTTAGTTTTCCTACTCAATCCATACAGTTTGTTATTTGTCAATTATCATGTTAATGTAATGTTTATCAATACAATATTGTTTAAACTGAAATATGATATTATACATAACAGTTCCTTGTTTTAATCGTTCCAGTAATTCTTTCTCTATAGCTGTATCAAGCTGGGCAGCAACAAGAGCTTTTTCTTCACGTCGTCTTTCCCGTCTCTCGACCTTTTTACTCAACGGAACTAATTTCTTTCTGAAACATTAATATCTACATGTAAACAGTACAGTTCTCTCAACCTTTTTATTCAATAGAATACAGTACCAACCTATACCCCTCCTACATCAGGAATGAATTGAACTCATTTTAAATATGTACCTTTCATTGGTTACAAATAAAATTTAATATTAAGAAGCTGAAATTCTGGTGCAGTTCCACATAAGATTTATAGAACATCCTTCACATCAGTTATTTCATGAACCATTGATCTTCTTTTTTTTCTTTTTTTTTGGGGGGGGGGGGGGGTTACATCTCACCTACACAGTAGAGGTCATATGAAGTCTTCCCAGCTTTACTGGTGGAAGAAGACCTCAGCAAACAGGCACCTGAGTAGAACCCACCTTAGGCAAGAAGACTGGATAGCAGGTCAGTAACTCAGCAAGTTAGCAGTCTTATTCTTTGTCAAAACAAAATAAGAAACAACCATTAAAACTTGAAAACAACATTCTACTTCTAGTGCAGTTTTTTTTTCCAATTCTGATATACATGTATATGTTTCACCAATTACAGCTTTACAAAATTTAAAATTGGACCCAATAAGGGATTGAAATGACCACCTCCTGTTTATTAGCTGAATGCCTAAACCATAAAACCATTCAGTCAATGGCTTATCTCCTTTTCTAAATATAAACAGTTCCACAACACTGCAACTGGCAAGATAAGAGATCCAATGATATGGATTATGAAAATTAATTTATTCCTGATGCATTATGGGTAAATAATCTACCAAGTAAAATACTAACTGTCTCTTTAGAGTAAGTCTCCTTATACGTATGAGGTACTGAGTGATCTTTGTAAATCTTTGCTTACACTTGTGCTTTACAAACCTGCAAAAAAAAAAAAAAATACCAACAGTATTTATTTTAGGCCTGAATAATTGCATTAAAAACATCTAAACAACAGATTCTTTAAAAAAATGACTGTTCTTTTCTTGTTTGGTTTTACTGCGCACCAACAAAATGGTTTAGGTCATATGGCGCCGAAACAGGAAAGGATCATTTTTGGCCACCTTGGGTGTAACAAACTTGCACATTCTACAAACACCAGGTGTCCAAGCCACCTCACTGCTTTGGAGCTTTTAGGGAAATGCATAGACTTGCCCATTTAGGTCACCTCTTAGGGAATCACGCAGGGTTAAACGATGACTGAAATTCTGACTGATGTCTCAAGTACCTGCAATTTTTTAAACTTTTTAAGACACAGAAATAGTTTACATAAATTAACTTAAGTTGTTGTAATAATATTCGGATATAGTTTGTTTTATCTTTTATTTCTGGAGGTGCATAAAGTGATACATATTTCATCATAAACTTACAAGTCATGTGACGACTCTAGTGGTATGTGTCATATGCATGTATAATGAGATTACAGCAGCTTAAACTGCGTTATTCCTCATAACATGCATGACAGTTTAAGCTTAATTCCTCATAACATGCATGACAGTTTAAGCTTAATTCCTCATAACATGCATGACAGTTTAAGCTGAATTCCTCATAACATGCATGACAGTTTAAGCATAATTCCTCATAACATGCATGACAGTTTAAGCTGAATTCCTCATAACATGCATGACAGTTTAAGCATAATTCCTCATAAATGCATGACAGTTTAAGCTTAATTCCTCATAACATGCATGACAGTTTAAAAGCTTAATTCCTCATAACATGCAATGACAGTTTAAGCTTTAATTCCTCATACATGCATGACAGTTTAAGCATAATTCCTCATAACATGCATGACAGTTTAAGCATAATTCCTCATAACATGCATGACAGTTTAAGCATAATTCCTCATAACATGCATGACAGTTTAAAAAGCTTAATTCCTCATAACATGGCATGACTTAGTTTAAGCATAATTCCTCATAACATGCATGAACAGTTTAAGCATAATTCCTCATAACATGCATGACAGATTTAAGCATAATTCCTCATAACATGCATGACAGTTTAAGCATAATTCCTCATAACATGCATGACAGTTTAAGCATAATTCCTCATAACATGCATGACAGTTTAAGCTTTAATTCCTCATAACATGCATGACAGTTTAAGCATAATTCCTCACAACATGCATGACAGTTTAAGCATAATTCCTCACAACATGCATGACAGTTTAAGGCATAATTCCTCATAACATGCATGACAGTTTTAAGCTTAATTCCTCATAACATGCACGACAGTTTAAGCATAATTCCTCATAACATGAATGACAGTTTAAGCTTTATTCCTCATAACATGCATGACAGTTTAAGCTTAATTCCTCATAACATGCACGACAGTTTAAGCTTTATTCCTCATAACATGCATGACAGTTTAAGCATAATTCCTCATAACATGAATGACAGTTTAAGCATAATTCCTCATAACATGCACGACAGTTTAAGCTTAATTCCTCATAACATGCACGACAGTTTAAGCTTAATTCCTCATAACATGCACGACAGTTTAAGATTAATTCCTCATAACATGCATGACAAAGACAATATGTCTGTCAGCACAACAACACATTGATCTTGTTGATGATCTGCGTGTGGCAAATAGCCAAAACAATAGATGGTCCAGATTCATTTCCTTCCAGAACTTTTAAAATAATTTTATTGTTTTTAAAAGGATTTAATGTAGAACCCTCTCATTCTAGTGAGTATCAGAGAACATACATGTAGATTGTTTTAGGAGGAAAAGTCAGCGTGAAAACGCATGTTTTTGAACAATCAGATAGTCACATGGTTTCATTTTACGAATAAAATAATAGTTACTTTTGAGGATTGGTTCCTCACTAAAATGAGTGGGCTATACACTTTATGATTATCCTATAATAAATGAAATATTAAAGAAGAAAAGTTACGGGCAGAAAATTAAACCTAAATCATCTATTATATTGGCTTTCTGCCCCAAACAGATCACAAAGTTACATGGAATAGGGCACCGTGCTTGTATCAATGTCAGAATTATTTAAAGTTCAATAAAACCTGACATTAAGAGGAAATCTTACTTTGGCCAGTAATCAGTTGTTCATCAATCTGTTTGAGTGCTTTCTCGTAACTGTTTGATAATTTCACCTTCTCCCACAGTCGCCGTGGAAACGCAGCTCTTTCAACAACTTTCATGTACAAGAAACACACACCTACAACAGAAAAAATTTGGGTCCATTGAACATTAGGTGAATATCAGTTATATAAAGACTTTTATCCGTTCTTGCTGCACGCTGTTTTAAGCCTTACCACCCTAAAACTCAAAATGGACTTAACCATCTTTCAATCAGGATATAACCATCCATCATTGTTAGAGAAATTTCAAAATACATGTACATATTGACAGAACAGCTAGCAGTGTTCAAATTAAGGTAAGTCTATATTAATTGCTGTGTAGGATTAATAAACAAAATACATTAATTTTTGTTGTTGTTTTTGTGCCCCCACTTTAGGGAGGGCATTTAAATTTACCCTTGTCCATCCGTCCGTCCTTCCTCATTTTGTGTTGCACATAGCTCAAAAAGCATTTGACCTAGAGTTATGAAACTTCACAGGAATGTACCTCAGCATGTGAAGTTGTGCACATGGGGTTTCGCTTGTGGAATTTTTTCTGTTTTATCAGAGTTATTGCCCTTGACTTTGCAATTATCAACTTGTGTCGCACATAACTCAAAAAGTATTTGACCTAGGTCATAAAACTTTACAGGAATGTTAAACAGCAAGTGTAGTTGTGCACCTGGGTATTTTCATGTGGATTTATTTAGTATCTGTAGAGGTATTGCCCTTGACTTAGTAAAAATTTGCAATTTTCAATTTGTGCTGTGCGTAGCTCAAAAAATATTTAACCTTGAGTATTCAAACTTTACGGGAATGTTGGTCAGCATGCGTAGTTGTGCACCTGGGGTTTCGTTTATGGATGTATCCAGCATTTCTAAAGTTATTGCCCTTGACTTACTAAAAAAAACGTTCAATTATGTTGTATTATTTGTTCTGCGAGTGCTTGAGTTAGAATCACTTTAACAGAAATAATGATCAACATTACTGTGAAGCTATGCACCTTGGGCTTTGCATGTGGATTTTTTTCAATTTTGTTAGAGTTAGACTTTGATCTGTAGGCCTGAAAAATTACTAGAACTGTGTCCAAAGGACACGGACGCCCCTAATGACAACATATATATGGTATATAGTGAAAAAATAAACAAAGGGCCATAATACTGTTAAATTTGGTCGCAGCGAAAATTCCTTCCTTTACTACCATCTACACATTAAGGTTGTTCATCCCTGGAAGTTTAAGCAAAATCTGCCATCCGGTTTAAGACGTGTTGCGTTCACAAAATTTCTATATGTATACATGGTATATAGTGAAAAAATCAACAAAGGGCCAAAATTCTGTTAAATTTGGTCGCAGCAAATATTCCTTTCTTTACTACCATCTACACATTAAGGTTGTTCATCCCTGGAAGTTTAAGCAAAATCTGCTATCAGGTTTAAGAGGAGTTGCGTTCACAAAATTTCTACATAGTATATAGTGAAAAAATCAACAAAGGGCCATAATTCTGTTAAATTTGGTCGCAGCGAAAATTCCTTCCTTTACTACCATCTACACATTAAGGTTGTTCATCCCGGGAAGTTTAAGCAAAATCTGCCATCCGGTTTAAGAGGAGTTGCGTTCACATGATTTTGGTACGCACGGATGGCAATACGTACGGACGGACGGACATTGCAACACTATAAGCTCCCCACTTTGTGGGGGCATAACAAGAATGTTGGTCAGCATGCCTTCTTATGCACCTTGGGGTTTACTTGTGGATTTATTTAGAACTTGTTAAGTTCTTGCCCTTTACTTAGTAAAAGATTTTTAGTTTTCAACTTGTGGCACATGTAGCCGAAAAAAATATTTGACCAAGAGTCATAAGATTGACAAAACAGTGGAGTGTGGGGGCACCCATGTCCAATTGGACACATTTCTAATTTATATCTGAAATTAACTTAATACCCTATATTCTTATGTTCAATAATAATGCAAATATGCTGTAGACTATAATTATTAACCTTTAGCCTGCTAGTGGCCGTACATGTAGCTTCTACCTATGCAACTAGTGCAGACCAAGATCAGCTGGCACATCCATGTTGTCTGATCTGTTATGGTCTGCACTGTTCTCCCTATTCAGTCAGTCATTTTTTTCATAAAATTAACCCAAAAAATTGATGAATGGTTTTAAGTTACACAACATGTTAATCTTTATCTGGCAAAGTGGTAAAATGGTGTTGTCCACTAGTCTGTGTAACAGTGTTAAATATTTAGTGTGATAAGAGCTTATGTTGAAATAGATGTTGTGCAGCGCTTCCGTTAACGGAAATTTGGGAATTCTTTAATCATTGGATTTTGGCTTGTGACTTCCGAAATATAATACTTTTCCTTCTTTACCTATATAATGTGATTTCCAATATGAGAGATTTTGCAGTGTCTGATTTCTAAATTTTGGAATTTAGTGGAACCCCTGTTGTGTGCAGAAACAAAGTTAGAAAATAATACAAGCCCAAATATACATATATACAAATTTAAAACATGTAGTAAAATATGCCTGTCCTTACTTTCTTCCTCTTTAAACATGCAAAGAAAAAGCCTTGAGATAGTCAAAATATTTTGATGTCTTCATCTAGATTTTGACATATTTTTGTGTTAAGGTTCAGACTCTCCCCTCTTGGTAGACTCTCCCCCATAAATAAAATAGCACAATATTTAACCTAGTAGTACAATTAGCTGTTCTAAGCCAAAAGTCAACCTTACAGACACCTATAAGGAACGTCCTTATTAAATACAAGAAGCTCATACCTCTGCAGAAATTTTCATGTATACATACCATTTTCTTCTCTTACAGTTGCGTATTGACTGTTGGCTAGGGGACATGAAGCTCTGTTACATAGACCCGTCAAACTATATTCATTACGGCAAAACTTTTGTGTCTTTGCTCTAAAATATAAAATGTGATAAAGCAAAATTACAGATCATGATCATGATGATCATATGGGTATCTGAAAGAATATACATGTTTATGAAACAAACTGACTTCTTCCTATTTAACTATTAGACATTCAAACTTTATCATCAATCATTTCATGATCAAATCTTCATAACTGACATTTTTATGTACCGCACAAAGACACAGTGGTTTTTCTCACTCAATTAGGAAGAGGCTTTAGCCTCTTGATTTTCTTATTGGGAAAAAAGTATCGCTAAAATTGCTTATTTGGGAAGTAAAAAAGCTGGGGTAAGTTTACATTTTGGGGGAAACTGCATGATTATTTAAGAAAATTTCAATGGGAAAATGCCTTTCCTAGGGGCCTTTCCTAGGCCAGACATCATTTTAATCATAAAGATACAAGTAACATGTACATGTATGCCTTTCTTATTATCAAATAAAGAATCCTTTCTAATTAAAATTTACAAAGAGAGAAGAAGCTACTAACCTTGTTTTAAAAGAGCAAAAAGATCCATTGATAATACTCCAGATGACCTTAAATAAGAGCAATTGTAAGTGTTAAAATTTTACAATAGATACACATTAATATCAGTGTTAGGCTAACAATCATTGTAAGCATTAAGTATAGGTTAAAGTGTATTGGTTCATATTTACAAAATTAAATTGGTCATGCGCCTGTGCCACGCCTGATCAATTGAATTTTATCAATACGTACTTAACCAGCTTAGTGCCCCAATTTTTCTGCTCAAATTCATGTGCAGTTTGTTAATAATTAATTACACTTTGGAAATTCAACTCGGCCCAACACAAACTCGGCACGGGTCAACTCAACCTATTAGGATATAGATTAATAATAAATTTTTTAATAATAATGTAAAAGTTAGGATCACCAACAAATAGAAATTGAAAAAGTTTGTTGCATATTAATGTTTGAAATTATCTTGGTTAAGCAGCACAGACTTTAACTGACAATTGTAAAATGTAATTAAAGTCCATGCTTAGTGTTTGAAATTAATTTTTGTCCAATAGGATTGCAGTATTTCAAATTAATCCTAACACATTTTCATTGGTAAATCGGCAAATGTTAATCAGTCTAGTAAATCAACTGTTAATAAATATAATTTAAAACACTAAGCCGGCGGCGGCACGAAATACCCAAATATACCCAAATGCACCCAAATATAGCAATATTTATTTTTGTTTGTATAAAATATAGATTATAATGAGAAATAAATAAATATTTATTAAATATAATATGACTTAGCCTGCTATAATTTTCATTCATTCCGTTGAAATGGACAGTTACGATGTTGTAAGAAAATAAAGTTGTGACATTTGCTTATCTTAGTACTATATAGGTTCTTTATGAATGTACTTGCAATTTTAAATCAAGATATGATATTTGTTGTCTACACTTACATTTTTAAGGTGTACTTTTGTTGAAATTTCATATCATATACAAGTGTCCATTAAAAAAATAGCTTTAATGGTGTACATATAGACTGTATTTTGGTTCAAAACACAATGATAGGGAAATGTATATTTGGGTATGGTTGATTATATCTTAGTGAAAATGTATATTGTATTCATGATAAAAACAGCACTTTTTTAGGATAAAACATTTATTTTTAGTATAATTGGGCAATATTTGGGTATATTTAGGCAATATTTGGGTATATTTGGGCAATATTTGGGTATATTTGGGTGTATTTGGGTATTTCGTGCTGCCCCTAAGCCGGTTAAAATTTATTTGTAAGTATCTACAAAATTAAATTGGTCCTACGGCTGCGCTGTGCCTGACCAATTTAATTTTTGTAAATACGTACTAACAGTGGCTTACAGACACTTCACCCCCCAGACACTTCACCCTAGGCCCTTTTTTGCAGACACTTCACCCCTCAGACAGTTCACCCCTCATTTTAAGAAATTTGATTGAGACACTTCACCCCTCATTTTTTTTATTTTGTGTTTAACAATTATTTATGTAGATTATGTTAAATACATTCAATAGTGATTGCGTATGTTTATTGTTTTTACCCATTGTCTAATAAATTTTGAGTTGATTTAATTCTTGAAGTTTTGGTACTTAAGTTTGTTTTCAGTCTGATCCTTACCATATAATAATCATCGAGTTACGTTCATTTGGTGATGGTTTGTTCTTTAACCTTGTGCTTAATTTACATAACTGGTGCTATTTATTTGTTTAATAAATAACATTATGAATGATCTTTGTATTAAATGCAGGATAATTGTGTCTGATAATGATGATAAATAATTTATATTTACTATATTTTTTAAAGCAACCGATTCATTCATTCATATTCATTTTATTTATTTAATTTATTTATTAAGAATTAATTTAATTTTCATACAATTATACCATTTAAATTCAATTATCTAATCAATTGTGAGATAACCGTTGAATAAACAACTAATCAACATGTTAAATAAACAAGATGACATGCAATAAACACTTAATGGATGAAAGTGCTGTGATATATTTGGCAATACAATCAATTAACCTAAATCAGCTTTAAATTTGAGGGGTGAAGTGTCTGGGGGGTGAGGTGTCTTGCTACCCTAACAGTAACATAAACAAAGGTATCGAAAGTGTATTTTGATTAAAATGTGAAACAAAATATCGTGAGATTAAATTTAACGCGACAGAAGATGCAAGTCGTGAGTAAAGCAAAATGTAGAATGTCGCGAAAATATATGAAAATTGTAAACAGTTCCGGAAAACACAATATTTTGAGATAAATCTATGTATTCAAAATAAGATTTGTAAGAAATATATATAGTTACATCATCATGCTGCATTTTTGTCAAGCTACGATGCCACCTTTTTAAATTTAATTATGTTTTGTTGACAAAATTTGGTAACACGTGAAAATTTATTCAGAATTGTTCCGCACTAATTTAGACGAATTTTTATTTCTTCTTTTTGAACTTTTGTAAACATTTATTTACTTTCTGAACTTGAAAAAATATTTAAGATAATTTAAAAAATTTTAACATTATGCAACAAATCAAAATGTAGGGAATTATAGAATAAAATACATGAATTTAATTTCGTCTAAAATTTAATTTACCAGGATGTAAACAACAAGGAAGTTTTTTTCAGTAGGGCTTTTAACAAATTTTACCTCAATGTCATCTAAGTTTTTAAAGAGAAATTGAGAGATAAATATGTCTCGGTTAAGGCAGCCACTACCCGAATACGGAACTCTTATTAGATGGACCGTACAGGAGGTCATAAATTGGCTATCTGAGGTAAACTTTTTTAACTGTTTAATAAAAACAGAAAACACATGCTTTCTTTTTAAATTTTACCTATTAACTGATGAATAAACTGATAAATATGTTGGGTGACAGAAAAGAAAGTTCTATGACAGTGGCAGTCTTCTTGTGTGATACTACATACATGGCATACAGCTTTGATATTTCACATATAACATATAATTTGAAGAGGACATAGCTCTATAAAAGTAGTCCAACTCATTAAACTTTTCAAAGAGAAAATGAGATAATCTTGAACGGGCGATGTCTTTTTCCAAAGGGTTCGGCAATAGTTAAAAACAATTTGTAAAATGGATCAAACTGTTTATTCCGAATCAATTAGTCTATTTATAAGGAGCACTTTTAGAATCTGTCACAGTAAAACCATCTGTTTTATAATCCTAACTCTACTGTAAACCTCTTAGCATAACCCATAACACTAACCCTTACCCATAACACTAACCCTAACCCTTGACCGTAACCCTAGAAGTAATCAGAGTGATTTTTAGAGAAACATAAACTATTAAATATTGAACACATAATTTTGTGTAAAATTTGAAAAACAGCTGCAGACATTTTCTAAAATCGAGCCATTTATAATGTTGTTTGAACAATGTTTTCCACAAAAAATAACTTAGATAAGCAAAACATATTAATTTAATTATATAAGTAGTAAATTCTTCTTTTCTCTACCACAGACATAATAAACAGTGGACATCTAGAATATTATTTAAATCATGGCAAACTCCAATCATGTGACATCAATCTACTTCTGCATTCAAAAAACTTGATTGATCAATGTTACTGTTACATGTATATAGGGGTATAATGACCCTCTTGTTTCTTACTTGTCATCTGGATATTATTAATTATACTTCTTTCTTTTTAAGAATAAACTAGACTGCAGCAGATGTTTCCGAGATGGGGGTGTTGATGGCAATAAGTTAGTGGTAAGTTTAAGTAATCATTGACTTTCACAAAATCTTTGTGTATTATAATATGCATTTAAACCTCGCTTTAACCAGTTGTGTCTTTTAACATAATTTAAACCTAGCTTCCATCAGTGGTGTCTTATAACTTATATTTGAACCTAGCATTCATCAGTGGTGTCTTATAACATACATTTAAACCTAGCTTTCATCAGTGGTATCTTATGACATACATTTAAACCTAGCTTTCATCAGTAGTGTCGTATAACATTCATTTAAACCGAGCTTTTATCAGTGGTGTCTTATAACATACATTTAAACCTAGCTTTCAACAGTGGTGTCTTATAACTTACATTTAAACTTAGCTTTCAACAGTGGTGTCTTATAACATACATTTAAACCTGTCTTTCACCAGTGGTGTCTTATAACATACATTTAAACCTAGCTTTCATCAGTGATGTCTTATAACATACATTTAAACTTAGCTTTCAACAGTGGTGTCTTATAACATACATTTAAACCTATCTTTCATCAGTAATGTCTTATAACATACATTTAAACTTAGCTTTCAACAGTGGTGTCTTATAACATACATTTAAACTAAGCTTTCATCAGTGATGTCTTATAACATACATTTAAACTTAGCTTTCAACAGTGGTGTCTTATAACATACATTTAAACTTAGCTTTTATCAGTGATGTCTTATAACATACATTTAAACCTAACTTTCCACAGTGGTGTCTTATAACATACATTTAAACTTAGCTTTCAACAGTGGTGTCTTATAACATACATTTAAACCTAGCTTTCATCAGTGGTGTCTTATAACATACATTTAAACCTAACTTTCACCAGTGGTGTCTTATAACATACATTTAAACTTAGCTTTCAACAGTGGTGTCTTATAACAAACATTTAAACTTAGCTTTCAACAGTGGTGTCTTATAACATACATTTAAACCTGTCTTTCATCAGTGGTGTCGTATAACATACATTTAAACCTTGCTTTCATCATTGGTGTCTTATAACATACATTTAAACTAAGCTTTCATCAGTGGTGTCTTATAACATACATTTAAACCTAACTTTCACCAGTGGTGTCTTATAACATACATTTAAACTTAGCTTTCAACAGTGGTGTCTTATAACATACATTTAAACTTAGCTTTCATCAGTGGTGTCTTATAACATACATTTAAACCTAGCTTTCATCAGTGGTGTCTTATAACATACATTTAAACCTAGCTTTCATCAGTGGTGTCTTATAACATACATTTAAACCTAGCT
This sequence comes from Ruditapes philippinarum, assembly GCF_026571515.1. NCBI lineage: Eukaryota > Metazoa > Mollusca > Bivalvia > Venerida > Veneridae > Ruditapes > Ruditapes philippinarum. The sequence goes on from NW_026855330.1 coordinate 24,216, forward strand.
TTCATCAGTAGTGTCTTATAACATACATTTAAACCTAGCTTTCATCAGTGGTGTCTTATATATACATTTAAACCTAGCTTTCATCAGTGGTGTCTTATAACATACATTTAAACCTAGCTTTCATCAGTGGTGTCTTATAACATACATTTAAACCTAGCTTTCATCAGTGGTGTCTTATAACATACATTTAAACCTAGCTTTCATCAGTGGTGTCTTATAACATACATTTAAACCTAGCTTTCATCAGTGGTGTCTTATAACATACATTTAAACCTAGCTTTCATCAGTGGTGTCTTATAACATACATTTAAACCTAGCTTTCATCAGTGGTGTCTTATATATACATTTAAACCTAGCTTTCAACAGTGGTGTCTTATAACATACATTTAAACCTAGCTTTCATCAGTGATGTCTTATAACATACATTTAAACCTTGCTTTCACCAGTGTAGAAGAGTACTAAGGGGCAGTTTTTTTGCTAACAGATGAGCTTTTGTATTTTAACCATGTATGATAGCTTACATGCTTAATTTCCATTAGTTATATTCTAGACATGCTCACCTCCATGTTTAACATAGGTTTGACTTTATTTCATGTGGTCGATATTCTTTTTATCTAGAACATCATTTTTTGTATCATTTTATTCTAGTATTTGTATATATCATGTGAAATTGCCAAAAATTGTTTCTGGTAGTAACTGGAGTTAGAGTTAGGAATGAGATATTATAATCAAACTTGGTATATAGCAAGCTTATATGAAGACCCTGGTTTGGATTACATTTGGACCCTGAGGGGTCAATGTCACTATTACTAAAATAGAAAAATGGTTTAAGGACAATTACTAGAGTTACAGATATTGTAATCAAACTTGGTAAATAGCAAGCTTATATAAAGACCTTGGTTGGGTTTGCTTCTGGACCCCCGGGGTCATGGTCACTGTTACTAAAAATAGAAAAAATGGTTTCTGGATGATAACATAAGTTAAGAACTCATGTATGTTATATTTCTTTACAGTCAATATACAAAGAGCCATCCTATATCATTCCCTTTCATTCCCATGTTGTCGCAATTTCATCCTGTTGTTGTTACATATTAGACATATTTCACAGTGTCTATTCTAGGATTCAAGAAATAGGGGGGATTTTTATCGAAAACTGAGAATTTATTACATTTGTTGATTTAGTTCCCTCTTTCTCTATGTAAAAATTTCCCACTGCCTTTGAAAATATAGGGGGGGAATTCTCAAAAATATGAGTGAATCCCCCTATCCCCCCTCCTAGAATAGACACTGATTTCATACCTTTAAAACACTCCTTGACTTCTGAGGACTGTTTTTCGTCATAAATATAGGAGTCTTAAAGTCGTTTTCTAAGACTTTCTTTGAAAAGGAAAATTGTCTCAATTTTTATCTTAGGATCGACTTAGGACATAGGCCTCTCTATGAAACACAGCTAACAGCTGGCACATCCTTGCCATCTTATCATGGTATTTTGTACTGTATGTTAGTCAGTCAGTGAATATTTTGAAACCCTCCCTAAAAATGATAAATGGTTTAAGCCAGATTGGAAGATGGATGGGTCCATTTAAGATATTTAGCATGGTCAGGATGTAATGAATTATGTTTAAATTATCTGAATTGTTACACAATTTGAGCCGCGTCATGACAAAACCAACATTGTGGGTTTGCAACCAGCATGGATCCAGACCAGCCTGCGCATCCGCGCAGTCTGATCAGGATCCATGCTGTTCGCTTACCAACTCTATTACAAGTAGAGAAACTGATAGCGAACAGCATGGATCCTGATCAGACTGCGCGGATGCGCAGGCTGGTCTGGATCCAGGCTGGTCGCAAACCCATTATGTTGGTTTTGTTGTGACACGGCTCATTTGTATTTTCTCTTTTACAGAATATAACAGAAATTGATCTGAACAACATAAGATGTCCAAAGAAATATATCAGGTAAAGAGATCTCTGTTATTATTATTTATTTGTTTAGTGAAGTTAAATTGTGCCTATAATTAATCAAATGCCTTATTCAGACCTTTTTTCACTTTGAAAATTTAAATTTTTTAGGCAATAAATTTTGGTGTTGATAAGATATTTTTAGATGTACTTTAAAAAAGTAATTGTAATAGTTTTAAAAAGGCATTGTATGTAATTTAAAAAGTCAGTTGTAAGATGATGGGAATGTCATGCGTTAAGTATTGATAATATTATATATCTGGTGTCATATGAGCCATGTAGTCTACAGCTTAAAGTTGTTCACGAACATTCAGATGAGCATTCAAATTTTCAAAATTAACTATCCATGCTAGACTTTGAATGAATAAAAAGTATAATCATGACACCCTATCTCTGCTCGAGCTGTTCTAATGGAGTGAAGATTATTTCTGCATATTTCTGAAATATGTTGATATGTTTTTTTAGTTATTTTATTTGGATAGTAAGTGCTTGAGTATATATAAAATCACTTAATCTTAAATACATTTTCAGTTATTAAACAGGTTTTCAATTTTCATTTAATTAGAAATGAGTATTAAAGTGGAGTTGTGTTCAAGCACCACTTTGTAATGTATGATTTAAAACATGTCCAACTTGTACATAATAGTGTTAATTGAATGAGGAAAATGTGTGTGATATTTAATGACATTTTAAAGATAAATCTTTAAAAGTGTGGGATAAGTTTTATTATCCTGTTGAATGATGTCATTTATTTCCCCCATTGTATCTCTCTATTTAAAGGATACAGGATATGTTATGAAATTAGAAGCAGTTAGGAAATAATATTATACGTGACGGTAGTTTCATGATTCAGGCTTCTATTATGGTTTATCTCTTGACTTTCGACATTAAAACCCCTCTATATCAACAAGTTCGCTGTTTATTGAATCATATATTACATGTTGTATATTTTATCTTTTTTCTTAAAGGGAGACTCAAGCAAAATTTTCATTTCTTCGCTTTGAATTTTTCATTCATTATTCTGTAAATGTCCTCAAAATTAATGCACTAGGGAGTCGCAGGAACAAAACTTTTCTCAGTATAAAGAATAAAATGGTGGTTTGCTAAGTTGACCCACGTGACGGTCAGGTTAGAGCGTTAAGATTTCACAATAATTGACACAGTGAACTCTCAAAACATTTAACAACATGTCAAATAAATGATTTACACTTGTTTCAATCATACAATATCCACCATAGTATGGTATTGTAACATCTGGGGTTTGTTCAAGTGACATGACTTGTTTTAAAAGTACTTGGTGATTCTGATGGCGTCTATATTTCATTCAACATATATATATAGGTATATTTACGCTTCAAACCCAAAATGTATAGAATTTATACAGAAATTCAAGGTGGGACTCTAAAAAATGTCATTTTAGAACATAATTATATAAGATCATTATTTTGATATTTTTGTCATTAATTTGCCTGAATATCCCTTTAACACTTTGTCACATCCACTACCACCAACATCTAGTGAATTGGGAGAATTGTGTCACAATTTGTGTAAATTAGGTGGCTAAATAAAAAATAGACAAAGAACTGTTCATTTCATATATTGTCTTGGTGGACATGTCTGGGTAGGAAAGTCAACATGTTGGGGTTTTTTTTATATCTCAAAAGAGATGATGAAATAAAAGCAATTAGTTAAGTATTGTTATTTCAAGGTTAAGGGAAAAAAAGAACCAAATAATATTTAGAAACACATTCTTTTACTGGACATATCTTTATAATTATGCTACAAAGCATGCTTTATGATGTGCCTACTAAATTATAAATGTGTTATTACCCCGTGGTTTATGATGTGCCTTCTAGTTTATAATAATTTCTCACTGGTATATGATTGCCCGATAATGAATGATTACCTACTCAGGTTAATGATTACCGACTGGTTTAGGATTGCCTATCAGTTTATGATTGTCTTCTGGTTTAAGATTGCTTTCTGGTTTATGATTGCCAATCGGTTTATGATTGCCTATCAGTTTATGATTGCCTTCTGGTATTGCCTTCTGGTATTGCCTTCTGGTATTGCCTTCTGGTTTATGATTGCCGTCTGGTATTGCCTTCTGGTTTATGATTGCCTATCAGTTTATGATTGCCTATTGGTTTATGATTGCCTATTGGTTTATGATTGCTAACTGGTTTATAATTGCTAACTGGTTTATAATTGCCACTAGTTTGGTTTATAATTCTTACTGTTTTATAACTAACTACTAGATGATAATTTCTTCCTTATTTATATAAATGCCAAGTGCTTCATGACTTAACAATTGCACTTTACAAGCAATATTTTTGTTTTCCTTCATGATGTAGTCGGAATGATATTGTAAAGATTATCTTTGTGGCATACCAGAAGCCTGTGTGTTGTGACACACAACAAATTGTTAAATTTGTTTGTATTTAAAAAAAGATTAAAAACAAATACATACATTGTATATGTTTGTTCTTTAGAAAAACAAACAAGACAATTACACTTAATTAACAGAATGTCTGTGGTTTTACTAAACTTCCCATTTATGCAAGCAGGATCTGGCATCTTCCTCACAGTAGCAGTAAAACTAGGAAAGTCACCTTATCGGCATGAATGTCACTATAAATTCTAAATGAAGAACATCTAAATAGAGGATAAACATGTTGATTGTATATCAGGAAGGAATCTACTTAACATCTATGCATGCACACATATACTAACTGTAATAATACATTCCATGAAAAACCTTGTGTCACATACTGCAAGTTATTCTTGATTTATTAAACTTATAGATATCAGACGGTCCATTTGTTGTTTCAGCTCAGTCAGTCAGAAGTAACAGAAAGGAAAAGGCCCCAATTGAAACTGAATTTGTCATATTTATACCTTGTATATTTTCTGTACATATCGGTTATTTAATATACATTAAAGAAGTAAAGAAAATGTAGAGATCGGAGATATGTTGTCCAAAATTATAGAACTAAATTAACAATTTGAATAAGTATTTCCCAGGAATTTAAACAGTATATGCTTCTTAATTCATGTTGTTGGGTTTGTTTTTTTTCCAGAGAAATATTAAACCAAGTTGATAGGGTATCAAGGCCAGGAGTACCAGCAAGGTTTGTATACAATATATTATTTTTATATCCTTGAAAAATAGAAATATACAGTCATACCTTGTTTTAATAAGGATCACTCTTGCAAAATGAACTGGAGTGGTCTGTATATGGCTGCATGCAGATAGTCTGTAAAAGTAAGTTATTTCAAATTATCTTGTTCGAATGGGAAATGGACTATTTTTGCTGTCGTTTTGAAGGATCATTCCAAATTTATTCTAAATTTTCTGACCATTATATCATCTTGATACTGACTGATATGAAATCTTTTGAATATTAATACCATAATATTTTTCTTTACATATGCAATAGAATTTGACAATTGACTTATCATATGTTTACTTTGCTAAACTTCATAATTTTATTTTTAAATATTGAATAACTTCAAAAATGGCTACCACTGCATATTATAAAAATCAGGAACTATTCTGTTGGACTGCAACCAGTACTGAATTTTTGTTTTTACAAAGCGTCATCTTATGTCTAAAAAAATCCTCCATCAGTGAAACTAAAAAGTTGCTCTATGACATTTACATTATTGTTTATTTTTTAAACTATACAGTACATAGTCAAAATATATTGACATGCCAAAGCTAGATTCAGAGATATTTTTGTTCTGGGTCAGAATCTAGAGGCGAGATATTACTCAGACACAAGAAAGCACAATATCTCGTCGCGCAGTACAGTTATTTGGACTATACAGTACATTGCTATACCAGTTATTGCAGCCAGGGTTCTAATTAGGGCTAGAATAATTACCAAGTTGATGCTATTTTAGAGGGTACTTAAAAAGCAGTATTTTTGACAAGATTAATTGACCTGGCATATCTTAATAATGCTGTTATGTTTATTTAAAAATTAATTAGTTTGTTAATAACCTTTTGACCCTGTTGTCACCAACTGAATCAAAGTAACCCATGCCATAAGTGCAGACCAATATATGCCAGCACATTCTTACCAACTGTTCCACTGTTCACAATTCAGTCAGTTAATTTTGAAATTTTCTGTAAAAAATATAAATATTGTTATGTCCATATCGTAAGATGGACTTAAGTCCAGGTTGTAAGATGGACAAGAAGATTTAAGATATGAGCCATGTCATGACAAAACCAACATAATGGGTTTGCGACCAGCATGGATTCAGACCAGCCTGCGCATCTGAGCAGTCTGATCAGGATCCATGCTGTTTGCTATCAGTTTCTCTTCTTGTAATAGAGTTGGTAAGTGTACAGCATGGATCCTGATCAGACTGCGCGGATGCGCAGGCTGGTCTGGATCCATACTGGTCGCAAATGCACTATGTTGGGTTTTAGTGTGGAAACAAAAAAAAAAAAAAAAAAAAAAAAAAAAAAAAAAAAAAAAAAAAAAAAAAAAAAAAAAAAAAAAAAAAAAAAAAAAAAAAAAAAAAAAAAAAAAAAAAAAAAAAAAAAAAAAAAAAAAAAAAAAAAAAAAAAAAAAAAAAAAAAAAAAAAAAAAAAAAAAAAAAAAAAAAAAAAAAAAAAAAAAAAAAACGCGGCTCATTTAAGATATTTAGTATGGAAAGAGTTATCACGTTTTCTTGTAGCTACAAGTAGCCTGTCTGACTATAAATAACTAATCATATGAATATGTAGACTAGAAGGAAATTGATAATATCTGAACACTTATGTTCATTTTATGTTAAAAATTCCCCATAATGCACTTATTAAATTACATTTAATTTCTGTGTTTACATTTTAAGTGCATACCATCATGTAGATCACTGCATCAAGGGAAATAACTGTTACTAAATATATATTTTATTTATTGCAATAATTATCTCCCTTTGTTCACTTTATTTACTTTCATATATTCATTAGACGCAGCTTGCAATGGGGAAAATTTTAGACTTGATTTTGTGTATTTTTTATTGTTTTAACAAAATCACACTGTTTTTCAAATTTTCTAATAAAAATAACTTTTCTGATGTACAACATGTCACAGAGCTTTAAGGGATTAGAATAAACGTTTAACTGAAGTGATAGTGCCATGTTTGAATATCATATTCTTTTTATCATTATCTAATTTTATCTACATAATAATTAAAGGGGAGATCACTGCAGAACAGTTCGTCCTCAAAATCATTTGAACATTATGCAATTCGCAGTGTTCAAAATTAGCAGTAGTCCTATAGCCCCTGATGACTCAATTTCTCCTCGGGCTACCAACTTTTCACAGTAACAAGCCCCGCCAGGCTACTGTATTTTCAGAGGCAATATAAGCAACTGTTTTGAACAAATGAATTGTGCTAGTGAAATGTCTTTTGGGCTAGTGAATATTTCACTCTGGTACTCCGAATGCCTAGTGGATTCAAATCCTAATTTCTTACACTGCAATTCGTGCCAATATTTAAATGTACATATTCTCGGCACATAATGTCTGGACTTTATTTTAAGTATATCAATCATTTTAATTTTACTTGTTATCCAATTTATTTTGCTTCAACCAGACGTTAAAATTTTTGTCGCAGCACTCTGACAAACATTTAAGAATTTCAGACATGGCATTACTTTGTGAATTTATGCATTAAGTTCCACTTTTTCTAAAAAATATACATCTTAATTATTAAACAACAAGCACATACCAAGAGCATGGAGAAAAAATTGATTTGTGCTTCGGATATTCAACTGTAATAGAGAACGATTTTCATTGCTGATTGACTGTTCACATCATTTTGCGGCGTCTTTGAGGTGCAGCATCAACATTTAACTTGTTAAAATCTTTAAGTACGACTGGATAACTTTTAATGTATTTAAGCATAAGTGGATCAAGGGAAATAACAGTAACTGAATATATTTTCTTTATTACAATGATTGTCTCCCATTGTTCACTGTAATAGATTACTTGTACTGTTTTAAATCTAGATTGATCATATGGACTATAGGTGTTAGAATGCTACTGAAGAATTGTAAGATTGTATTGTATAAAAGCATTTCCTTACAGGCCAGGTTTCTTTCACTGGTATTTAATACAATCACTAAATTAAAAAAATTTGTGATTAGAAATTGATACTATGTTAAGTGATTTCGGACAATGAGATATCTGACCTAAATAAACTTACAACATACACTATCAATAATTTTAAGTGACTCGAACAGCATTGATGTGCAGGCTGGCCGAGAACTTAAAACTGCATGCCTCCATATGAGAAAAATCAAACTTGAGAACTGAGCTAGCCAGTGTTCAGACCACATTGATCTACATCTTCAATGGCAATTACCAAGGCTAATTGTGTTTGGTTCCAGCATAACATATTGAATTAACAATGACAAATTCTAACTTTAAAATAGGTTTAGTTCAACATTACAAAATATCAGTTATGTAAGATAAGTGTGAGTTAATTGTTGTATTTTACACAAGTCCTTGATATATTCTTATTGCCTTGCATAAAAATATTTTGAATTATTCCCCTCCCATGTCCCATGATTTATGGTGATATTGGCTTGTGCCATGATTTATGGGGGGTTGTTTTCAAATGCTCTTCCCCAGAACCCTTGGCAGCTGTCTTAAATCATTGAATCCGTTTTGTGTGCTTTGTGACAATAATTCATGAAGATAATCTTATCAAGGATATAGCCAGTCTAATACTACATTTATATAGCACATTGTTAAACCTTAAATTCACATTGAATTAAGATCAAAGGAGGGACTTCATCTTAGGAATAGTGTGAGTTAAAATTTGCAGTTTTCAAAAATTAATATAAATTAAGATATGGAACTCTTGAGTGCTTAAATAAAATTTTAAACAAGATATTGTTTTAAGGCTTTTTAGCTCGACTATTCGATAAGAATAAGAAGAGCTATTGTAGTCACCCGAGCGTCGGCATCCATGTCAGCGTTGGCGTAACCACTTATGTTAAAGTTTTTGTAATACCTCAAATATTTTCAAAGTCCATTGACATATGGCTTTGAAACTTTGCACACTTGTTCACCAACATGACCCTAAGCTGTAGACAGGAGCAGGTAACTGTATCAAGCATTTTGACAGAATTATGTCCCTTTTTTGACTTAGAATTTATATTTAAGTTTGCATACCACCTCAGATATTTTCATATTCCATTGACATCTGGCTTTGAAACAAGTTGAAATTTTATACTCTTCTTTGAGAGCATAATAGGACTCTCTTCAAGGCCTATAACTGTAACATGGTTTTAAAGAAAAAATTTGCCCTTATGTTAACTTTTTTAATTTTACATTATCAAGGCTTTTTTACTGTCAAGCACTAAGAATAGTAGAGCGTTGCTGTCTTACCGACTGCTCTAATATTTAAAATACATTATGATCAATAATTTTAGGAATTAATAAATTTCCAAATTCTATGTAGTATTTTACTTGCTAAATATGTTTTAATGTATTTTTTTTATTACTTTAAACTCTACTCTGTGACTAAAAGATTTTATTGGAAACTCTGCAAAATATGGGTTTTCCCATCTAATCAAAGGTTCAATTCTAAGCTTCACTGTGCACAGCCATTTACAATAATCAAGACTTATCATCACTTATAATCTATATATTACTGTAAAAGTTTAGTGAATACCCAAAACTAGTAGGTTAAAATTTTATACTTGATTCAGCGTTGTTGTGTGTTCCTCTCGTACTATTTATTGTTGTTATATACATGTACTGTAAAAGTTTGTTTGTACTACAGTGTGAGATGGATGGAAATCCATATTTGCCGTGTTCTGTTGTATCTGTATGGTATAAAGTCTAATCTTGCATATTTTGATACATTTTACGTAATTTGAATAAATTTTTTACACATGTATAGTGCCTACACATAATGCAGGCTAAATGTTTTGTTTCAGTTGACAATGTTAATCAAAATAAGTCTAAAATTTTCTCATATTATATCATATTTTCTCTGCTCTTATTTAGGAAGCACGCTTTAAAGAATTGTTGAATGACTATTCACTGGGATTTTATCTGTTTTAATATAAGGTTTAAATTGAATCAAAGATTCAATCAGCAAGAATTACAATGAAATCATTATAAATCAACATTACTAAGTTTAAAGTATACCTGTTTAAGGTAAAATCCAACAACTTTATAATCAGATTGACCATCTTTAAACCTTAAACAACTCCAGGTGACTTTGTAATTAGATTGTCCACCTTTAAACCGAAATATAAACAAGAATTAATGTCATGAGAACAGAATCTTTGTTCAAATGGAAGGCTCGAGGCTGTCAGAATAGTGATAGTTAAAAGACGGAAAATAAATGCCTGGTCAAGGTTCAAGTGATAAACTGACATTGTCCTGTGGCCTTGACCTTTATTGTCCCATTGTTGTTTATAGTTGAATTATTTCGAGACATTTTTGATAAATTTGTGAACAAGAGATGGATCTGCGGGACAATTCATAAATGTATCTTTGAAACTGTGGACTTTAAAGACTAACATAATTATATATTATTTGGTGGATTTAAAAAAAAGATTAAAATTTCGATATAACATAATAATGTATTTCTTCATTTCTTTCTTATAATAAATGCATGTTTAATCTCAATGATAAATAACACAATGATATCACACAGGACAGAAAAGAGACAATTTTTAATAAAAAAAAACAACACTTAAACGGAATTAGATTACTATTTAAATGGCTTGATTAATAGTAATGATCAGGCTGAGCCTCATTATAAAAATTTTGAATTTCATCATCATTTACACATGTATTTCGGAAATTGCTTTAAAATCTAAATGATGGCAAATTAAAAACCATTTTAGAAGATTAATGATCATCATAGTTATCAATGGTTTAAACAAGTATATGTTATTTGGTTGTTTTTATTTAATGGGTTATTTTAATTGGCTACTTGATTTTAAAAAAGGGCTTGGACTAGTGTCTGGGAAAAAAGGCGTAACTTTGACTCTTGACTGTTATGTAAGCAGGATGTGGTTACATGTTTTATTTAAGTGGTTTTATTTAAGTGAAAATGAAAGTAGACATACAGCGTTCAATCAGGCGGCTATAACAAATTAAACGCATATATGATGACATATATAAACATGTGTGTGAAATAGTATAGTTTCATTAAGTGTATTGTTTAAATAAAGGTTTAAATAAAGAATAAAAAGATTGCTTTGAAGATTCAAAACAATGGGATGATGAATATCCGATAATACGTTGAGTTATAGACAAACATAATGCATGATAAACCCGTTAACTAACCATGTGATTTAAGTCTGCAGTTTAAGATAAACGATTTCTACGTACATGTATTAAATACTAGTTAAGATATAATATGTGAGTTAAATGTATGTATTATATGTATTGGAGTTATCATTTTTATAAAGTACGGATTTTAACGGGTGCCAGGAGCAATGAGCGTATCCAAATTCTTTTCCACAGTGAAAATGGCCTTTGGAAGGTAACTTTGAAATTTGTTTGTATCATAATGTTAACTGGATAAAATAGCATTATTTTATTGTTTGTGAAAATGAATGAATGAAATGAGAAGGAAACGCTCTCGGATCCATTCCTGGAATCGACCAGTACTATAAGCCATGAATTTAAAGTTTCTCGGCCATGCTATTGTTTGATTCAGTCTGATTATGAAATACTATGAAAAATAAAGCTGATTTACTGGTAACACCTGTCATACCTTTTAGAATACTTTTTGTGCCCCCCACTTTAGTGGCGGGCATTTAGATTTACCCTTGTCTGTCTGTCCGTCCTTCCGTCTGTCCATCCGTTCTTTTTGTGTCGCACGTAACTCCTAAAGTATTTGACCTAGAGTCATGAAACTTTACACGAATGTTGATCAGCATGTGTAGTTGTGCACCTGGGTATTTTCATCTGGATATTATAAGTATTTTTAGAGTTATTGCCCTGAACTTAGTAAAATTTTGCAATTTTCAACTTGTGTCGCATGTAACTCAAAAAGTATTTGACCTAGAGTCATGAAACTTTACAGGAATGTTGATCAGCATGTGTAGTTGGGCATTTGGGTATTTTCTTCTGGATATTTTTTGTATTTTTAGAGTTTTTGCCCTTGACTTAGTAAAATTTGACCTAGAGTCATAAGATTGACAGAACAGTGGCACGGTGGGGGCACCCGTGTCCTATGGACACATTTCTAGTTTGTTGGGGTTTTTTTCTTCAAAAATTCAAGATTTTTCAAGATTAATATGTGAGGCATGATGATGTTATTTTAAGAATTGTGAAGTAAAAAACATTATAAGTTACAAAGATAAATGATTATCATATAGTTACAGAGACATATACCATTATTCAAAAATGCTACTTTATACTAGGCCATATTTTCAAGAACACACATTCCTGCACGTCTCTGAGAACCAACTGTTATACATTGTACAATCATGCAATCACTACTTATGTCATGCATATCAATTAATGCAAATGATTTTTTTTCTTTAGAACAATGTTCATTTTTGCAAGTAAAATTTTATTTTTTGGGACCATGTTCATAATATAGAGCCTTTTTCTGTGGTATAATAAAGACATAGGAAATTCTTTATTAATTTACAGCTTGGGACTGGGATAGCTTATAATATTGTGTGAACTAGACAGTAGTGCATTATACAGGCCACATGATAGTATTTATATGCGCACATGATAGGTTTGACATTATAAGCCAAGTGATGTGTATCACATGCACACACATTAGTATTACATGGCCAAGAAATAGGTATAAAATATAAAGCATAGCGTGTGGCAGGGTTATGGCTTTCATGTGTATCCTTAAAGGTATTTTGTGGCCACATAATACTGTTAAATGTGCACATACTACCAGTTGCATGTGTGGCTACATAATACTATCATTTGTGCACATACTAAACATTGCACATGTGGCCACATTATACTACCCCATGCACACATACTAGCTACTGTTTGTGCAAGTGATATTTTTTAAAAGGCCACATAATAGCATTTGCATGTGCACATAGTGAATAAAAGATTTCTTATTTTCCCTTTATGCTACTGTAGCCAATTGTAAATTATTTGTGAGTTGATTTGTTGTTATTTGAAAAGGTATGTAAAATTGACAATATAGGCAAAAATCTAGCCAGTAAGAAAGTACACAGTGTAAAATAGCAACTGCCATATTGATATGTATCATTAAATCAATGCAGACTGTATCAAATTTGCTAAAAGCAACAGCTGTAGATTAGAAGATGCATATTAATGAACAATTATACCTTACCAACCTGAATTCGTATAATGGACTTGTCCTACTTCAAATTTTGGACCATTCTTATGTGAGTTTTAGGGGTTTTATTGTCAAAATCTAAAGAAATGTACTGAATTTGAGTAAGCATGCTTCAAACATGTTATAAATATTGCAGACACTTGGAAGGCCAAGTCTAATAATTCTGAATTGCATTTTGACAAAGTTATTTCCCTTTTTTATGTTGATAATGTTCTAAAATAAACTAGAAACTTGCAACTAAATAATGCAGGTTTCTGAATTTTTAATGCATTACTGTTGACAAAAAAACTCTAAATAAAATGTTTTTATGCCCGCGGGCATATAGTGATTGAACCGTCTGTCTGTCCGTACGAGGTTAACCTAGAACGGCAAGTTGGATTTTTCTTAAGTTCTACCTGTACCAATGGCTTTAAAGTTTACACACTTACTAATCAATACAAAGTACATGATCTGGGCAAGTTACATAATTCTGGCTTTCATTTTTACCAAATTATTGCCCTTTTCAGCACTTAGAAAATGAATAATGGTTAACCTAAAACGGCAAGTAGGAAATATCTTAAGTTCTATCTATACTAATGGCTTTATAATTTCCACACTTACTTATCAATACAAAGTACATGATATTGCCAAGTTATATAACTGTGTCATCCATATTTCCCAGTTATTTCCCTTTTTTCACTTTGAAAATAGGGCCTTGTCTGGTTAACCTTATAATTTAGGCAAGTTGGATTTATCTTAAATTTCTCCCAATCGCTTAATTTCTTTAATGATATCTTTCATATTTAGTAGGTGGGTACCTTTGATGGTCCTCTAATTTTTTGTGGAGTAAGCGGTCTCTAGGTTCAAGGTCAAGGTCACTGGTTTAACCCTTTCCCCCATGAGCATATTGTGAAAAATGGCCATTTTCACTGAAAAGCCTCCTGTTACAAGTTCAAACTGCTATAAAACTATGAAAAATGCTTCAATACTAATCAAACTTGGCACAAATGTTGACTGGACCATTGCCTTTGTAACGACATGCTCAGTCTTAAATTTCCTGTTACCATGGCAACGAGGGGACATCTCAAAATTGCCAAAAATCACTTTTTTGCCTCGATTTTTTCCATCAAAATTTATTTCAAAGTGCTGCAACTTCTCAAGGGATTGAGATAGAGTCAAAGGCTTTTCAGCGTTGGTTACACGTTACCTTATGATCGACCTGGGGTCATTTTAAGCCTCTCACAAGTCCAAAATTTTCTTGGCGATGAGGGGGACTCTGCCCCCCTTCAAACCCCCCAAACAGAAGGGGGCACATCCCCCTTCTGGCAACCCCCTGATGTAATATTTGGATGGGGGACGGCGCCGAAAAAATGGTCACTTTTTTTAACAACATTTCTTAAACAAAAGACAGTGTTTGGGGCCTAAATAGGGCATTTTTTCACTGTTTGAGGCCTCAAAAAGGGGGGGGGGGCAAAAAGCCGTCGAAACACGCTTATATAAGGGAAAAGGTTAAAAAATAAACATTTTTGCTCATACAGCCTTTATATTTTAGTTGATGTCTTAGTTTAATACAAACATGCCAAGGGAGGTCCTCCTTCTTTGGGTGTAGTAAGGGGTCATTTGGGTCAAGGTCAATGTTACCAATGTCAAGGTCACCAATGTTAAAAATAGATTTTTACATTTTTACAGGTGTATTGACCTTATTCTATAGACAGATGTTATTTATAATTGATAGAAACATAAACTTTGATGGAGTTAGTGGTCAGTTGGGTCAAGGTCACCAGTGCTAAAAACAGATTTTTACACATTTTCTCATACAGCCTTTATTAAGTGACAGATATATTTTATATTTGGTAGGAAGATAACTTACATGGTATTCATCCTTTTTATTGGGAAAGGGATCAGTGGGTCAAGGTCACTTGTGCTAAAAATAGATTTTTATACTTTTGCCCATACAGCTTTTATTTATTGACAGATGTATTTCATATTTGGTAGGAAGATAACTTGCATAGTATTCTTCCTTTGGATGGAGTAAGGGGTCAGTTGGGTCAAGGTCACCAGTGCTAAAAATAGATTTTTACACTTTTGCCCATACAGCCTTTATTTATAGACAGATGTATTTCATATTTGGTAGGAAGATAACTTACATGATATTCTTCTTTTGGATAGAGTTAGGGGTCAGTTTGGTTAAGGTCACCAGTGCTAAAAATAGATTTTTACACTTTTGCCCATACAGCCTTTATGTAATGACAGATATATTTCATATTTGGTAGGATAAAGTTGAATATTTTTCAACTTCACAAGTCAGAACAATGACTTGGCAACTTATATTTTTCACAATTACAAAATGCCATGACTTTGTCAAGCTATATAACTTGTGTTTACAATTTTTTGGCAATTTGTCTTTCCATAACTGAGTGAATGGGTAAAAATTTTTTGAAATATTGCTACTGACAAGAATCTGAGCCGTGGGCATTTGTGTTTAACAAACACGTTCTTGTTTTAAAGGTAAAACGCAAAGTATATTGAAAGTATAAGGCGTTTACCGTCAGTTTAGTATTTACGACACTAAATATCTTTACATGGACTTGTTGGTCTTTCAGTTTGAACAAAACCATTCATTATTTTTATGGAAAATTTTAAAAAATGTACTGACTGATATGTGAACAATGTGGACCTTGAGATGTTGGTCTGCATGGTGGTAATTGGGTAGAATCTGATGACGCCAGCAGGCTTAAAGTTCAAGACTTTACTGCTGGGTTAATCAGTTTTAAAAAGTTTGATTGAAATCCAGTGAATTAATAGAAAGTCCAAGTTCAAGGCATTGTGGATGTTTATTGCATAAGTTATAAATGTTAGGACATTGTTTTCATCATTAATATCCTTAATGAAAGTGACTTATCTAATGACACATATTTATATCACAGGCAATGCAAACTGCATACAGTTGAAACATTTTCTTGCATATCAGACTGGTGTTTCCACTAAGTTATACATCTACCACTCTACCAGTGCAGGAAATTTAATCTTCATCTGGCATGGGGGGTGGGGGGGGGGGGATGGGCTGACCAGTCACGTGCTATACAATGACATCATTTAGTACATTTTATGATTGAACTGCCTTTCTCCTAATTTAAGAATAAAACTATGTGCCTAAGATGATACAATTTTGACGTTTTGATAGGCTATTGTAAGAAAATAGTTATGGTTGAAATGACTTTAACTTCCATGAATGAATATTTTCTTGAGATGAGCAGTTTTAGATAGAATGTGGCAGAATTGTATCATAATGCAAAAAAAAGGATCTGAGATAAGTTTTGTAGTTTAGATTGGAATATCCGTCTCTCAGGTTCCTGTCCATGGACTGCAACTGTCTTTCAACGGGATATTCCGATCCTTTAGGTTTAAACATAATTATTTATGCTTGAACAATATTTACACAATACATTTTGGGATTTGGGCAGAAAGCTATGACAGCTTATCAATATTCTCTCATATTGTACTATTGACCCAATAACTTTAAATTTTTAGCTCACCTGAGCACAAAGTGCTCAAGGTGAGCTTTTGTGATGGTCCATCGTCCGTCAGTGCGTCCTTCGTCAACTTTTTATACAAACCATTCTTCTCAGAAACCACTGGGCCGAATGTGATGAAATTTTCCTGGGATGATCTGAGCATGAAGCTCTACTAAAATTGTTCAAATGGTTAAAAGTCATACAATCAAACTTAATTGGAAGGAAATCATAGAAACAAATAACTGAGGTCTTTGAGTCTGATTGTTTTTATTAAGCTGCCAACACATTCCAGAAGTAAAGCCTAATGATTTAGGACCAGTGCTTTGTTTATTGAAATGTTTTGCAATACAAAGAAGTAAAACCAAGGTTCCATATAATTGTAAGGTTCTTAAGTCATAGCAGGTCTTGTGCTTTGGAAAAGGAACATGAATCAAAATGATGAAGTAAATGGGAGGGGGTGACTTTTTTTAGGGTTGGGGGGAGGAGCCTGTATAGGCTACAGGTGCAAGTAGTGTTAATTTCGGAAAATGAATTCTATATATTATTATTTGTAGAACTGGAGGAGGAGGATATGGTAACCGTAGCAACCAGAGACAAGTGCCATTTAATGAAGCCCATCATCATCAAGGTAAGAAAATTAATGGTATTTAAATATTCACAGAAAAAAATGTATCACAACACGTGTAACATTGTCTAGAGTTGTATTAAGATGCCAGTGGTCCTATGAAATTTCTGCATCTTTCACAATCATTATGCCAGTTTCATGATTTATGTTCCTGTAATATGAGATTAACAATACCTACTGAAGTACTGAGGAAACTAGGTATCATACATTTCATTAATGGCAAAAATAGACAAAATTTGTTTTTAAGCAATGCACTGAGTTACTTTTGAAAATGTTTGGGATGCTTTTGAATACCACTTACATCTTGTTACATTATACTCCATACAACAAATCCTAAATTGGTACAAGCACTTCTCCAGAAATGGAACATTAAAATTTTTTTTGTTAAATCATCAAAATATTAGCTTGCTGAAAATGTACAATCATTGGATAATACTGTTGTAGACATAGGCTATATCTGATTCTTAATGTTGTAGACATAGGCTATGTCTGATACTTAATGTTGTAGATACTTAATGTTGTAGACATAGGCTATGTCTGATACTTAATGTTGTGGACATAGGCTATGTCTGAATCCTAATGTCGTGGACATAGGCTATGTCTGATACTTAATGTTGTAGACATAGGCTATGTCTGATACCTAATGTCGTGGACATAGGCTATGTCTGATACTTAATGTTGTAGACATAGGCTATGTCTGATACTTAATGTTGTAGACATAGGCTATGTCTGATACTTAATGTTGTGGACATGGGCTATGTCTGATACTTAATGTTGTGGACATAGGCTATGTCTGATACTTAATGTTGTAGACATAGCCTATGTCTGATACTTAATGCTGTGGACATAGGCTATGTCAGATACTTACTGTTTTAATGAAAGAGTTCCTTACATCAGAACAATACCCCAAATCTGCTATAAATCAATGTGAATTATGTAATACAACAACCACTAGGTAACTAGATGTCTGCCTCTCAACCCTGGAATCTTGGGTTTGAGCCCTACTCGGGTCATAACCATGTTTCCTTATATGACTTTAGTACTGTTTAGCTATAGGAAGGGGAGGGACTCAGAAGTGATTTATATATGTTGCAAGAACTTGTTTCGTAATCAAGCTAAAATAAACATGCTTAAATGAAACTATCTAGGTGATTAATTGCTGTGGACATAATTATATTCATTGAATAATGAAAAATTTATGCTCTGTATTCCAACTTGCTTTTCTACTTGAAAAAAAAACATATATTCTGATATAACAAAAATAAAGTGGACATTTATTGTCCTGCTGTAAGAAGTTGACAAGTACCATTGTTTATGTGGAGGTCAACAAGTTTATTTAGGAAATCCTAATTTCATTCTCTCAAACAATCATATAGAGAATTTCACGTGTTTTTTACAAAGGGAGTTCAAGAAAGATAACTAGAGTTTAATAATTTTAAGAGCAATATTTTGAGTTGCCTCCCTTTGTCAATATTTAGATTAAAGATTAGGCTGCATAGAAAGTCAATAGACTGACTAAGGCCATTTGGCACACAGCCCAGTTACTGATTGAGTTGGGTGGTCCACTGGCATAATAAGCCTCATTTAATGTACAGAAAAAGTGAAAGTTCAATATTTGTAGAATGATTTTCTTATTGTATAATATTATAGATATCATCTTGCACAACATGCAATTGTGTTTGACGTGTATCGAGGTTAATGCTGTACTTTATAGACTGCAACCCTTGCTAATTTTAATAATTAATTAATAATAACTAATTAATCACTTGCATATTCAAGGCAGTATATAAAATTGAATCCCATTTAGACATAAAATTCTGGTCCTCGCAGGCTAGATTTTAGAATATTGGTAGCTCTTTACTTTGTTACAGTGTTTATGTCTAACTGAAAATATAAACGGTCAGGGGAATCTTTGGTCTTCTATGTATAGAGTTGGAAAATTTTGTTGGAATTTTAATAGTGAATGAAGAATACAGTCAGCCACGTTAAACTTACCTGAAATGCACCTAATATTAGTGATGGAAATCGGATGAAATTTGTCCCAATCGATCATTGGTTCAGTCGGATGGGACATTATAATCAATAACTTTCGAATAAAGTCGCGTTAAAAAGAAATAGGGAAGTAACATTTCTTACCAAGGCACTTGTTTATATTTAGTAACATGAACTTCATTTTGCACTTTTCAACACAGTTTTAGCCTTATATAGTCATAATTTTACGAAATAGATTTTATTTATCAATGGATGTCAAATAATACCATTCACATCAAATTATATTACAATTGTGTACATCAGTAACTGTTATTTATCCTGTTTAACTCCAAATTGTCTCTGAGTGATTTTTGTGATCGGCGAGGTTTTCCTAAAAGAAAATTTCCGTCAGAATGAATTCCCTTTGATACATTAAACATTTTCGACGACGTCGCGGAACAAATTTTTGTGACTATTATTGTTGTTTCACATAACAGTAACTGATTATCGGCGACTTGCGACAATAGGAACATCACTTCCTAATATGATCTTGGAATTATTTTGCTACCATTCAACAAAAATGAAAACAAACCTATTATGCCTGAAAAATTTACAAGTTATCTGCAATCAAAATATTTCATAGAGATTAAAGGAGTGGTTTTTGAAATCCAAACCTCTTCCTTTTGAGTAAGATTTCGCCTAATTAATTTCAATGTCACTGAGGTTTTCAACATTTCTTCATACAGCAAAATCATGTTTTTAACTTTTCCAAAATGACAGCAAGGAACATCCATTGGTCCTGTTACCAATATTCTTGTTTGTTGACATTCTATGGCATTCTATGCAGTCTTTAGTGACATGATTTTTAATTATTAAAAGATTAGCTAACCCCTTAGTCTGCTGAATTTCTTTCATGGACTTGTCCAGTTTTCAATTTTTGGACTGTCCATTAACAGTTTTAGGGTTGTCAGGATGAAAATTTGAAGTAAGTCAGCCAACAGCTAAGAACTTGGTAAGACTACATAGACTTGCAAGCAGCCTACAAAGCCTAAACTCTTTAGGTTTAACATAACCCCTGCTGAAGGATCCAAAAGAGATTAACTGTAGCCACCAGTATAGAGCCAGACCATTATCTGTGCATGTATTCTGACCAGGCTCTAAACTGTTAGCTGATAAACTGTTCAAAAGTTCTCATTTTATATACATGTATAAAGTTTTCATCCTTATACTCTAAAACTAAAAAAAAAAATAGAAGCTGGACAAGTCTTTGTAAGAAAATCACCTGGCCGTTAGATGCTTTGGATGACATACTTGATTAACTATTTGAGCAAAACCAACATAACGGGTTTGCGACCAGCAAGGATTCAGACCAGCCTGTGCATCCGCGCAGTCTGATCAGGATCCATGCTGTTCGCTTACAAACCCTAGAACAAGTTAAGAAACTGATAGCAAACAGCATGGATCCTGATCAGACTGCGCGGATGCGCAGGCTGGTCTGCATCCATCCCATAATGTTGGTTTTGTCATGGTGCGGCTCATTTTCTGTGTCTGTATAGTCTGATTTTATTGACCTGTCAATTTTGAATACATTATAGGACTCATTTAAATATTCGATCCCACTTCGGTTTGGTCCGTGTAGTTTATGAGAATTAATGTGGAGTATATAAGTCATCGATTGAAAGTCACGCCAGCTTAATGTGAAAGTTTTCGTTAATTCACAATAGGACAGTCGGTAAAGAGAATGCCTGATAATTGAGAGGTCTGTGGTTCGATCCATACTGTTGCCATTTTTTTAGTACTCTTTCTTTATTTTTGCAGTATATTTTAATAGAACAGATTTGTAGTGTGTTTTACGGCATTGAAATGACATTTATTGATTTTAATCTGTTTTAATTTTAAACATAAATTTTTAAAAAAAACATGTTATTTAATAAGAGTATATAACAAAATTAAGTAAAACATAATCAAACAAAACGAACAACATAAAATAATTATATATAGATTGAATAATGTTGAAAGTATTAATAAGAAAAAAACATGGACCAACGTGGCCTCGAACTTAAGGTAGCTCGCTACTTTCCGACCGAAATTTGACAACATCTCAGATCTTGATGATTTTTGGTATACATAAATATAGATATGTAAGCTTTACTTCTGCAGCATTATTTTACATATAAACAGCGTTACTATGACGTCAAAGCGCCCTCTATCGGTGGCGGCGAAATTGCGTCTTTTTTATCAATAAACCGGTCTGTTCTTATTAATTTCCATCCGATTTCCTTCGTTTTAATTTTATAATGTTCAGTAAATGTATGTCTTTGAAATAATGTCTTTCTTTAACATTTGCTTAATACTCTGCGATTCTACGTCATTTTTCTCTACATGCTGACGTCCATTTATGATACAAATATCGCGCGATATCGCAATAAAGATTGTAAAATAACAAAAAATCAACACGGTGAATTTTGCTATATTTTTTTTAACATGTAGTGAACTCATGAAAGAAAATATTTATGCAATAAAAATATAGGGTCAACGCGTAAGATATTTTGCTATTACTATTTTAATATAAGATAAGGGATGAGTAAAAACGTAATGATTTTGGTGACGTCAAATATTTTTCTCAAGTAAATTGTCACGACTTTTCCGATGAATAGTATACTGACTGGAATTAAAATGTGTGAAAACCATCAACAACAATTGTTATTTAGACATATTCCGTAAAATGTTCTTTTAAAAAAGTCCTGTCAGGTGCCCGCATTTCGATGAACAACTTCAATTATATACATGTACAAACAAATCAGGGTATGGCTGTCTGCAAAAGTTTTGTATCAATCTCTAAAAAAACTGAAACGAATGGTTTATAAATACCTCGAGGACTGAAAGACAATTTTAAAGGCCACCTAAGTGAAATAATACAAACATAACTTTTGCAAAGAATTTCAGAAAAAAAGAATGAAAAGGCTGGTGCAGTCGCAAGTGTCATCATGTTATGTGTATCTCGGGTACTACATAAACTTCCATGTTATCATACGTATGTAACATTTCGAATTGTTACTAATATACAGTTAGTTATGAACTGAATCAAATTTACGTTTTTAAAAATGTATTATCAACCCTCGAAGTAACAAGCGATTTGTTACGTAAGTCATGATTCACTGGTAGTCTTAATTATGTAAAATCTAGCAGACATTTATTTTAAAAACTTTTCTACCTCGTATAAAACTTTATTTGGAGCCGCCGTCACGACAAAACCAACATAGTGCGTTTGCGACCAGCATGGATCCAGACCAGCCTGCGCATCCGCCGCCAGTCTGATCAGGATCTCCTATTTCTGTTCGCTATCCAGTTTCTCTACTTATTAAAATGTTTAAAAGCGAAAACAGTATGTTGGGTTTTGTCGTGACACGCTCATTTATTAACAGCCATCAGTTATCTATTTCTCTCGCAGTAAATACTAGTTAAAAAATATCCCTGCACTAAGTGTGGACTCAGATTTAAAGGAAGGAATCACGTTTCTTCATGCTATGCTTGAATTTCCATCGCATTTCACATAATTACAGATATTCTGTTATTTATTTAAAACTCGCTGACTCGCGGTATGCGTTTTTACTAGCGCATTCTTTAAGGCGACCTGAAGCCCGATCATTCTCGATTCGAGGCGAAAGATCCGTTGATTTATTTTGTATGTTCATAAGCGGATTAATTTGCATATTAAAATTTAATAGATTCCCTTGTATTGAAGCGATCATGTAGGATCCTCAATTCGTTGAATAGGTTTTTTCGGAAAGCTTTTTTGTTGCCACATAATACAGTGCTATGTAAGCCCTATGAAAAGAAATGAAACTATGCATTTTGTGTTTATATCTTCTTATTTTTAATATATGGTTTAACGCCGTTTCAACAGTATTTCAAATTATAGCTGAGGGGAATTTAACAAAACAGTGTTTTCTCACAGTATCAAATTATCTACGGAAAAAATGACAGGAGTCCGAGTGGACCTTGAAAACATTTCATACACAGTAAACAATTTTAAAGAATAATCTATTAGTACAATACGCAATCGTTCCTCCGAATTCAGCGTAAGACCACTTTACCCGTTACAGAATATTCAAAGTTAAAAACCTGATTGATCATCCCTTAATAGGCAGAAGTCCACTTTATTTGTTTGCATCATAAAACGTGTTTGTGGTGTGTGTTTTCGTTTTGTTTTTGTTTTTTTCTATTTTTTTTTTAAAGCAAACTGTATTGTATTAAAAAATGAACACGATAACGTCAACATAATACTAATCGCTATTCAGTGGTAACAAAAGTTGCACAAGTTATTTAATAAATTATATTTTGTATTTAATTAAAATAAACAGGAAAACATCTACAGAGAGAATGCCCTTTGTTGCCCTACAAGGTAAAATGTAGTGGAGCCCTTTAGAAATAAATAATATTTTTAGGGGGCCGCCTTTGTTATACTGTAATGAAAAGCGGGTAAGTAGGTATACGTAAAATCCGAGTCCAAAAAGTTTTTTTGTTTGTCATTTTCTAATCTGACATTTTAATTAGGATTATAATTATATAATCTATGTATTGCACATACTTAAAAATGGTAAGCAAAAATAAATGTTTTTGTTTCTTGTACAGTTTGTTTTTTTAAAATATTCTTACATATTTGAATATTATTTCTGAATTTAAATTGATCACTTATTGCACATTTGATATGCATATCTATTTTAAATTGCATTTTTACGTGTGTTTTGACACCGAGGCTCGTCTGACTGATATGTGATTTTTATGAAAGTGTTTAAAAACTTAATGTAAACATTAAAATAAATATTCTTCACCGGGTAAACTAAGCGACCTAATATTCTTAGCTTCATTCATACAGCAATATGTGAATCTTATTTTTAAAATTATTATTTTTTTTTTGCGCTGAAAACTAGTTAATTCATGTAATAAATATAACACTTTTTCACTCTTTCATTACAAACATCAAAATATAAAATAAAAAATTAAAAGATGTTTGAGACTGCGTCCTGCAAATTAGAAACGTATTTACGATTAAACATTTTAAATTTGGTTGATTTCTAGCGCATTGCTTCAATGAGAGAATAATCAACAATTTTACAAAATATACATTTCACAATTCCTGTTTGTTTATACTTACAATCGATGTTTGACGTAAGAAATTGTTATTAGGGTATTATTTCTTTGAACTCCAAGGTCTATTAACGCCACCAAAACCATTACGTTACATTCCCTTTATTTTATTTTTAAAACAGTAATAGCAAAATATCTACGCTGTTGACCCTATATTTTTTATTGCATAAATATTTTTCCTTCACTTTCTCGCTACACGCCTCAAAAATTTATAGGAAAGTTCACCGTGTTGAATTTTTTTTATTACACAATCTTTATTGCGATATCGCATCGTGGTATTTGCATCAGATATGGACGTTAGAATGTAGAGAAAAATACGTAGAATCGCAGACTATTAAGTAAATGTTAAAGAAAGATTATCATTACAAAGACATTACATTTACTGAACATTTATAAATTAAAACGAAGGAAATCGGATTGAAAATCTGATTATGAACAGACTTGGTTTACTGAGAAAAGACGCAATTTCGCCGCCACCGATAGAGGGCGCTTTGACGTCATAGTAAACGCTGTTTATTTATTAAAATAATACTGCAGCAAGTAAAGCTCACATATCTATAAGTTTGCATACAAAAAATCATCAAGATCTGAGATGTTGTCAAATTTCGGTCGGAAAGTAGCGAGCTACCTTAAAACACGTGTGGCACTTAGATTATAAACTCGTAATTTACCCTATTGCGCCGTAACGCTGAGTACACTTAGTTTAGAGATACAAATTAAATTAAATTCTATCGTACAGCGTACATCTCACGGAACTTTCCGAACATCTACGGAAGATTAACATACTGTGTGCATCCACCGTGTAACCAGTATGTAATTGACAGGTTAATAAAACCAAACAATACTATTATTATGTGTAACTGACTTGTAAACATTTGACTGTTTTGTTTTTTTTTTCAGATGACAGAGATGCGTCCGATGACGATGCATGGAGTGATAATGAATTTGACAGTGACTATGATGATGACGGTGAGTGATCTGTGTTTATATGTTAGTCTCAGTATACCAAATGTTTAGGTGAGATGTTGCCAAGGACAACCATATATGATATCCTGCTGATTTAAAGGAACTCCACTACAAAATCCAAAATCCAAAAGCCTAAAAACACGATATTTTGTATTTCTTACATAAATCAGCTGTCAGGCACTTTAAACAGAAAGATGTGCAAAATTAATAAAGAAATATACACAGAAATGAATAAGAACTTGTAATTTTGTGCAATTTTATTTCAAAGCTTTTCAATTTTGGGTCATTTTTTCACAATTAGAATAATTTTTCAGGAAAAACGGAATGAGCAAATGACCTTAAATTTTGCATTTATTTTGATGAAAGTGTACATGTACATTTAAAGTGATGCTTACTACATACAATCATCCATTTATTTTATAAACTACTGCACTACAGATTGTGTTTAGACCGTCCGTAATCATTCAGTTTGGATGCGTCGGCTGATCAAGGTCTTTATTGTTTGCATTAGTAGTCGCCGGGCGTGCTAAAGACAGTTTTTCAAAACTTTTTGTCATTAAGTGTCATTTTTTGTGTCGCCTTGAAAAAGGCGACATAAAGGGGTTACTTTTGTCGGCGGTGTCGGCGACGTTGTCGGTGTTGGCGTCGACGTCCGCTAAAGCTTGTCCGGAGCATAAGTCAGTCATTATAAGTCGGATTAACTTCAAACATGGTATGCTTGCTTCTCATAATGACCCGAAGTGCAGTGCATAAGAACCGGTACTCTGTACTTCTTATTTTTTGAGTTATTGCCCTTTGTTTATTTTCATACTTTATTTTTGTCCAGGCCATTTCTCCTTAAGTATAAAATCTATGGACTTGAAACTTAATAGGATGATAGATCTCATTAAAAAGAAGTGCAGTGCACAAGAACTGGTACTTTGCATTTCTTATTTTTTGAGTTATTGCCCTTTGTTAATTTTCATACTTTATTTTTGTCCAGGCCATTTTTCCTAAAGTATAAAAGCTATGGACTTGAAACTTCATAGGATGATAGATCTCATTAAGAAGAAGTGCAGTGCCCAAGAACTGGTTCTCTGCATTTCTTATTTTTTGAGTTATTGCCCTTTGTTAATTTTCATACTTTATTTTTGTCCAGGCCATTTCTCATAAATTATAAAAGCTTTAGACTTGAAACTTAATAGAATGATAGATCTTATTGATAAGAAGTGCAGTGCACAGAAACTGCTGATCTGCATTTCTTATTTTTTGAGTTATTGCCCTTTGTTAATTTTCATACTTTATTTTTGTCCAGGCCATTTCTCATAAATTATAAAAGCTTTAGACTTGAATCTAAATGGGATGGGAGATTTTATTGATAAGAAGTGCAGTGCACAGAAACTGCTGATCTGCATTTCTTATTTTTTGAGTTATTGCCCTTTGTTGATTTTCAAATTTCATTTTTGTCTTTGCCATTTCTCTTAAACTATATTGTTCACAAGGCGACACATCCAACTCGCGGAGTTCTAGTTTCTTCCTTAAGGTACATAACTTGTGTAATTAACTTTAAGAGGGTTTATCAAAATGTCTGTCGCAAATTTAGTTTAATCTGGGACTAAAAATCTTTCTGTCCCTGAGGTTAAATTATGTTATGACATCACGATGTATCACATCTGTATATTTTAAAGTTAAATCCTTATTTTATTCCTTTAACTCTCCACTTAGATAATTTGGTAACTACTTAAAAACATTAGATTCTGAAGCACACTTAATATGAAATCAATGACGACGGTGCAGATTGTTGTCTTGCTAAGATAGGGACCAGGAAGAAGAACAGTCGATCAAAAGTTTCTTGCAAAATTGGCGTAACTTGTGTTGAAAGGATTAATGAGTTACTCCAGTGTAGTATTTCAACGTTGATTTATAATCTTTCTTTTAATTTGAGGCCCTTTAAGATGATTTATGCTGCAAAAGTAATAATTTGCCCAGTTAATGAGTTTTGTCATGACATGGCTCATATAATTTTTACAATGAATTGCAACAGGAGCCTTCAGGGTAACAATATTAATAAAACTGGGAAAACCTCCTTATCGCAGGTCATCTCGCCACAGCCAAATAAAGTTAAGTTCTTCTGTGTGTGCTAATGAGGTAGAGGAACATAAATATAAAAATGTTATAAAAAATTTAAAAAAAAAAAAATTAAAAAAAAAAACAACATGAATCAGTGTGAGACAGTGCTTAAATATTTTTACTGTGGGGCCTCCTTGAAATTTTCAAAGATAAATAAAGAGGAAAATTGTAAAATACATGTATAAAAGATTGCCCATGATAACATTAATACATAGAAAATTATAGATATGTATTAGATATTTCTAAAGTACAACATCTTATTGTCATGCAGTAGGCGTGTTGGTTATCACTATTGTTATTGCAATAATAATGTTGTTAATATAATCAAGAAGTTTACTGTGTATTTTAGGGGAATTTTTATGGCTTTATGTTTAACATTGACAGACGACAAAGATTACCCTAACAAGGAAAATGGGGTCAAGTTTGATAAAATATATATATAGTTCCTGATTTTTATTATCAGCTTGAAATGTTCATGTGTGTGTACTAATTTTATTTTTTTTTTCAAAACTGTTAATGTAAAAAAAAATGATGAAAAGATAGGAAAATGGAATGAAAAGGATTTGTTTATGCAACAATTGCTGCCGAATATGTGAAGCATTTAATTTTTTTTATTAATGAACATTGTTTGATTAATAGAAGATAGTGTATTATGAACTCAAATTAGAATCACTTCCTTTTTGTGTATCTTTAGTGTTTAATACTATAGACAAAAACTTAGCTTTTGTGTGAAATAATTTGCATAGCCAGCATAGGACTATAAAATATGTACACACCTGTCAACAAGAAAGATTTCACCAACAATGTGTTGCTTCCTACTAAAAAACCAGTTCCAACAAAAAGATTCACAAAATTGAAAGGTAAAGTATGTTTTGACTTCTGCTGAAATTGAATTCTCTCTCCACAAATGTCCTCAGAAATGGAGCCTGGTCCCATTTTGTATCAAAATGGTCCTGTTTTGAGTTGGCCTGATCTGCAGCTTTGGACTTGACTGGTCGACTGTCATGTCTTTGTTAGACTGGTCCATCTTTGAATCTGACGTATTTTGCTTTTTATCACACACACATGTGCCGATGGTATTGCACAGCCGTGCGTATATTTTTATGTGATGTCATTTGCGTTTATAAACATAGCGTTAAGACGCTCTAAATGTTAGCATATATACTATAGGCGCGTCAATGAAAAATATTTCTTTATCACTTTAAACTGTCTTTATTTTTGGTCTGTGATAAATAGAATATCAAATTCATGTAAGTTTATTACTAAATTTATTGAACGCGTTGAATAAAATAATATTATGCTGGCCAGAGGCTCGCATAATATAATTTTATTTAACTCGTTCAATAAATTCAGTATTAAACTTACAATCATTCAGTATCCTCTATATATTGCACTTTGCAAGCTTCATATTGGACTCGGCCTGCTTTAAACGGGACTGATTCTTATGGTGGCTGTTTTGTGCCATGTTGTGTTTTTGCCCCCCGCGAACCTGCCAGGCATTTTGTCAAAAATTAATGCCAGTTAGAATGATGTGGGTGCGAAGCAAAAACACGCTAATTACGGGGGAGTGGAGAGAAAAGTCAAGCTTTTTTCTACGAAAAATTTGTAAGGGTCCTAAAACAATGAATATTTCGCTTTGCAGCCCCACCTTATTAAATAAAATCTTAACTTTTGTGCCCGGTGACCCTGCTTATATGTGTTTTCGATCTACCCCCCCGCCATTTTAACTTGCTCATTCTTGACTTTTTGCTTGGCGGGGTGTTGGGCAAAAAACATGAATGGCACATATCAGCCATCAAAGATTCTGCTTTGAAAGAAATTTTCTTTGTCTATAGCTTTACAAGCTGAAAATACAAAAATTATAGGAGAAAATAGAAAATGTGTCCATATGTTAAGAGGCACTGACCTGGGGCATTATAAGACTTACCATATACATGTATATCTAATGTTGTGTCAATAGATGCTGAATGGCAGAAAGTGTGATTATTTTTTAAATTACTATTAATATTATTAATGTACACATGTTGCAAATGACAATTTGTAAGTTGGTGATTTATAATTTTATTTTAAATTGGCCAAGAGAATGAAGAATTGATATAATTAAGTCATGTCAAAAAAGTTTAAGATTTGACAAGTACTATGTATATTATCAAATAAGGTCCTTAGGCTTTGTCAATAGTTTTTTGGTGTAACATAATTAATGTAATATAGAAGTTTGATATACATGTACAGTTTGTGTCTTATACTGATATTTGCCAACATTTATACATCCACATAATTTTTATGAATTAAATTATAATGATTTTGTGTTCTACATGATACATGTTCCCAGGTTCATCAGTGATGTAAATGACTCTCTTCCGATTGTAAATAGTTTTTTTGGTAAGAAAAAATTCCAAATATCGCTTTTGGTAAGAAAAAATTCCAAATAGAAAAAAATCCAAATATTGCTTTTGGTAAGAAAAAATCCAAATATCGATGTCCAATGAAGAAAGAACTATGAAAAACCGAGGAGAGAAATAACACATTCTCACTTTTTACGTATCACAATGACACATGGATTAAATATGATTTTGTGTTCTTCTTAAAACATGGTTCAAGGTTCATAAAAATGATAGATAAATCTGCATTTTACTTGATTACTCAATATACTTACATTGACACAAATAAGTAAAAACAGTAGCAACAAATAAACAATATGTTTTCTCATGTGAAGTATCAATATAAACACGTAAATAAAAATCACGCCCGAGGGGCAACATCCATTTTAATTATGCCATAATCTGTCAATTTCATAGTTTTGGTAACTGGACAACATTTAATGTGGTGGTCACATGATCAATGATGAATTATGAGTTTGATGGAAACATGACATTTAAATATTTGTCATTTTGTGCTTGCTAATATTTGCAGTATATGTATGTACAGTTGTTTAAAATCGGATATGATTATATATTATGGATTTATGAATTTTTTTTCTGATTTTCAAGATTTATGAACTTAAAATTTGTCTTTTTCGCTGGAGTTTTTACTGATTAAAGTTGAAGTTTTCCCAACAATATGAGATTATTTTCTTAGGAAATGATTCAAACTGTGTGGATTTTAATATTAAATTTAAATTAGTATTCTTATGGTGTATTGAAGTGTTTTTATGAAAGTGCCTGTAATTGTTGTGTCAAGTATGTGGATTTTTAACAGTTTACTTTGGACAGATTTTACTATCTGTATTGTTAAAGTGAATTGTAGCATTAAAATACATGTAATATCTGTTATGATGTAGAATAAAATATACACAGTTTATCATTTAGAAAAAATCTGGGTTAATTCTAATAAGCTTAGGAATATTTTACCCTGAAAATTATAGTTTATTGACCCATTGATAGGGATGTTTGTATTGCCTTTTTAGGGTCAATTTGGGGCTGAAATTCGGTCCATCTGGTGATTTCTGTTGCTTTTTGGCATTTAGTAAAAAATTTAGTGATTTGACTTCCGTACAAAATACTACTTTGTTTACATTCTGCTTCTTATATGACAAATAGTTTCACATTCAGTGCTTAACTTTCTTCAGGTGATCAACATCTTAAATGCTTAAATGTTACAAAATTCATGTTTGTTCATGTATATTAAATTATTGGAAAGTAAATCCTCCTGTTGAAAATTTGAGCTATAAAACTTAATAGTATGCCAGAGTAAAATTTATGTCTGGATGTACTTTAAATAACTTTGACTTGAGGGTTTTTAAGTTAAATCAGTAAAAATATGAACTTCCTTATTTAAATTTTATTATGGTATATTTTACTGGGCAATAGCATAATTTGTAGCCTACGCTATGACTGACTTGTTTTCCATGTATAATTTATCATTTTATGACCTTTCAAAATAAAATATTGATATATATATAATCTTTGAGGTAATTAACTGTAGATATCCAGATAGCTGCTTACGGAACATTGGTGGTTCATCTACTCATGTCCCTGTTTGTGCCAGACATAATTCAGGGACGGGCATCTAAGTTCTCCCTCCGCAAATAAAGCTATAAAGTTGCCATATGAGTCGCGTCACAACAAAACCAACATAGCATCCACGCAGTCTGATCAGGATCCATGCTGTCCGCTATCAGTTTCTCTACTTGTAATAGGGTTGGTAAGCGAACAGCATGGATCCTGATCAGACTGCGCAGGCTGGTATGGATCAATGCTGGTCGCAAACCCATTGTGTTAGTTTTGTCGTGACGCGGCTCATATATCTTCTACAATGGTGATGCAAGGTTAAAAATCCTAACAAAAAAGGGAAAAGTATAAGAATTTTAACTTACAATAGATTAAAATAGATACAAAGCATTATTTCAGATTTTCATTCAAATATACTTAATATAGTATATTATAAACTATTTTATTAAAAATTGTACTTCTTTACCTTGTTTGAAAAAAAAGTCAGTATTATAAATGAATGTATATTTCTTAGGCCTGTCTTCTATTGACTTTAAAAATATCAAAGGTAAATGAAGGAGGAGATAGAAAAACAAATTTCATGCTATGGACATGTTAAATAACTTACTTTGTAGCTATCTGTTGATCTCCTTGGAGTCTTTCACTCAGCTTATTGAGGCAGCCCACATAATGAATTTACAGAATACATGCACTCCTTTCCCTCTGTATTCTTTAATGTTAATTACTTTCATTAACCCATGATTACTCCTGGGTAAAGTGAAACATTATTTGTTTTTCTTGCTATGAAGGAAATTATAGTAATATTCTCAATAATACCCTGATCTTGGTACAGTCCCAAACCAGTGAAGTAAACCCCTCCCACCTTGTAAAATTGATGAGTGAGATACTTGTGACCTATGTTAGTTTAACTCCTGGTTTGTGCACGTGTAGCACATGTGACTGGCATAATTTGTGACAATGCCATTTTTGTCAAATTTTTAGACTTTCTGTAAAAGAACAATATATTTTTGCTAAGACCTTTTTAGGAAACATGATTTTAAGGAATTCATGGATATATACTTGTATGTATATGTAGACATGAATCATGAAAATTTTTGATGACCTTTGACTTTTTGATAAGTGCACCAAAATTGCAACTCTCATATGGATATGCCCTTAATATTAAAGTTAAATGCATTGAATCTTAGAATATTCTCATTATATTGTATTAATCTTGAACTTTAGGTATATTCATAAAAAGATTTATGTTTAAACTTCCTTATTCTTTATGTATAGACTGATATTCAGTATTCACATGGTGTAATTAACGGTAAACAGAAATAATTTGGTATCACAGCTGGGGGACTTTCATATAGCATATATTTAAATGTTTTTCCTTGATTTATCTATGGGAAAGATGAGTGATACAAATATGTTAATCATCCGTTTTAAAACTGCAAGACCCGGAAGAGTAAACCAATTTTTTTAAAAAGAAAAAAAATCATATTTAAGAAAATTTGAATACCGATAAATATGAAACATAAATATAAAAGGACATTAATAAGCAATTGAAGGTTTTTGCACCGCATTATCTTTTCAGCCTTTATGTAAAGTTGTGAAAAGATGTTTTATTTTGTCTGTAGTAAATGTTATGAATAAAAGAAATGCAAGCCAATTGGTGTCATATTTGAATGTACTTTTGTATTAAATTGGTCTGTAATGAATATTTTATCAGTTTGATTTTTATCGATCGATTAGCTTTCAATTGATTACCGGTATTTCCCTGAATTATTAATAATGATTCATGTATAATAATGCTATATACATGTTTATTATGGAAAATAATGACAGGACATTCTGGCAATTCGCAGTATTTCTGCATGTTATTAAATAGAGGTAAGTGCTACTTATCTTATTATCACATACCTACACATATGCTACTTTCTCCACTCCTTAAAAACGGTATGGCATGGGTGTGTGCATAGAAAATATATGCAAATGAGCCATTTCACATGAAATGTATTCTTACACTGTTAATAAAAAAAAATTGCGATGTATTTGCCATTTACCTTTTATGTCATGATGTTTAGGATGGAACTACTTTTCATGCTTTTGGACTGCTTAAAAAAAGCCTAACTTGGCGTGTGTCATTTCAGTTTATTCACATGTGATTGGTGAAGTTTAAGTTTGATCGAATTTACTGCAAGCACAGTACCACAAAACATGATCTTTCTGCATAATGTGATAAATAGGATATTAAATTTGTGTGAAATTTATTGAAAGGGTTGAAGGGAGCGTAATACTGCCGTAATAGCAGCTAAATGTTGCATTTAAGTTTAATCTGGTTAAGTATTTTATTTTCCATTTTAAACAACAATACCAAAATGTGAGTGACCTAAAGTAATATGTAAGTAATTTAAGGCATTATTTATCTGACCTAGGTCTTAAATCAAAACATTGTACTTCAAAGACCTAAAAAATAAAAATCCTTTTTTTACAAGCAGTTTTTATGTATGAAAATCATCGAAGTTATACATGTACCATAAGTAGCACAGATACTTGGATCAACTTCTGATCCCTTACTCAACCAGGTATATGCCTTTAAAATCAAATAAATTCCTTCATAAATCTCAACCAAAGCATTGTAACAAATTATTTTACAGTTTTAAATATGATTTGAGGCATATTGTCAAACTGACATAATACTATGGCAGCATCCAATGGTGTTACAAATAGTTATATCCTTTCGACGGCCATAGCGTAATAAAACGTACCGAAAAATCGACTTCTCAAAAGCCGGGCGCTATAGTCATAAGAAGGCTATAACGTAATAAACCGGTATAAAATTTTGGCTTCCTGAAAGCCACTACTGTTTTGTTGTAGGAAGGCCACCAAAATTTAGTTTTAAATGACTAAATTCTTAAAGTTTACCTTTCATTTATTTCATTCTGTTAAATGTTGTTCAAATAAAAACACCAAATATGTTAATTGTATAGTGCCCTTTATTGACAGATATAGTAAATGTTTAGATATACAGTACACTTTTTAATTGATGTGGTAATCAAATCGATATCCAAATTAATTGAAGAAAATCTTCTAAATGGTATAGTATTTTAAAATGCATTTATTGATACATCAAACGGAGTTTCTGTAAGCATTTCTCTTATTTGAAACAAAAATGAGTTGAACTTACAAAATTCACGTTGAAAAGCATAATATCAATCACCCTTCCTGAGAAAAATTGATTTTCATTGATTTTCAATAATTACGTTTTAAAACGTTGTGGACGTTTTACTCAACATGAAATTCTTATGGGCTATAAAGGTAAATAACGTAAAATTTACCGTTTTAAAACGTTCAGAACTTGTTTTAAAAAAACAAGGATTGTGAGTCTGTTTATTGCAGTTGAACGTAATATTAACAGTGTTATACGGTATGGCTTTGTGTTTATCGTATGCAGTTGAACAGCCATAGCGTAATATTTTGATTTTTCATAAACACATTAAAAAACCAGAATGTACGAAAACGAGGTTTTTACGGGTTTGCATGACACAAAATTCAAGTTTTACGCTGATTTACGCTACGGTTTCTAGAAAGGCATATTTTTGATATGTTTTACTACGCTATGGACGTCAGGTCGTAAAATAAGACTGGCTTTCAGAAATGTAAAAATTCGAAACGTTTTCTTACGCTTTGGCCGTCCTACGAGTATAGCGGATGGCCGTCGAAAGGATATAGAGGATATTTGTTTAGTTCAGTGTATGATCAGAATAATATTTCACTGAGTGAGCACCAAAAGGTATAAAGTGCTTTAAAACAACATTACCACCAGTATTTCAGTATCCAGTCCTGTTTATAATAAAGCCTCACTTATGAGTATAATTTGAAATTTAAAGGCACACTATGCCTCAGAAATCCATATGTTTTTTATTCTTTAGAAATGTTAAACATGTGTTTAATAATGGATTAAGAGCATGAAATGTGTTTAACAACTAAAGAAAGTAGCACTGAACGTTCAGTAATGTATCCTAAAGGATAACAAAATGTAAGCAAAGTAGTATTTTGTCTTCCATACAAAATACTTATTCACTATAGTTATAGCAATTGCCAACAGAGCAGAAGACAGTTAATCACTATGGCTGTGATGAGTAACTTTTGGAAACTAAGAAGATAAATCAAAATTAAAGTTTTTGAAAATAATAATGATAGAATTTCTTAGTACCCTGGGCCATTAATGCAAATTAAGATTAGAAATGAAAATATTTTCTAAGTTTGACACAGCATGATTTGATTACATGCTCATAATACTTGTCCACAATGAACAAGGTGTTTAAGTATAATGTCCTTATAATTACAGTATTACTTTAAAAATGAACAAACAAAATGTTATGAAATATGCAAATATGGTTTTTAGATAGCATCTCATTTAAATATTTGGGAAGAATTATTTACTTCATGTCAAATTCTGATATAATATTATGATAAGTTTCCTTTAACAAATTTTAAAGCTTTTTACACATGCAAAAAAAAAACTTTTTTCTAATCTAACAGATAACTAGTTTTGCAGAAAATTTAAGGATTACATGTATTTTTATCTGACAAATAACTAAATTATCCTGACAATGGACATTTTTTACTGATAAAAGACCTATTTTTCTGACAATTAAAGGATTTTATTCCTGACAAAGGAATATTTTACTGACAAAGGGTTTTTACCTTACAAAGGACTTTTTTCCTGACAAAGGAATATTTTACTGACAACAGACTATTTTCTGACAAAGAACAAGGGACTATTAACTGACAAATGATTAATTTTAGACTACCTGTACCTGTACAGCATGTTTAAGTTTTCTATGTATACAGTTGTATTGCATAATTACTTTTGCTTATGAAAAGATGCCATATGACCTTTAATTTAAAACCCAAATAAGAATACTCTTTTATAGAGAGTGCCTGTTATTAGAGACCATTTGTCCTATTTCCGCTGCAAGACTCAGCTGTACCAGTTGTTTTAGACAGGTTTTATTATATATATTCATTATCTGTGAAATTAATGACTTTTATATCAAATATAGTTATGACACATGTATCTAGCTGTAATAATTGGCAAACAAGTATATCATCTTATTGTCATTATATATTGTTTATAATTACACATATCTTATTCATGACACAACAATTTACACAGAGTACTGTGTTTAAATTTTCTCATACATGATTAAGCTACTGAACGGCATTAAAGTTATTCAGTTGTTTTATCTGTAACATCAGGATTTATTGTTTTAATATAATCAGATATTCCAATGAACATTCAAGTTTTCAGGTCAAGGTCACATGTCAAGGTCAAGGTCAGTTAAGGAGAGTTTCTAAAAAAGCTTTTCAAGCTTCCTACTCAATCCGTACAACTTATAAATGTAAATTAAATGTTAATAAATGAAATATTGTTTAAACTAAGGTCAAGGTCATAGAGAGTATTTAATATAATTCTGTATCTGAACAATCAAGTGCTTAATATTAGTCAAATAACATTTTGCAAAATAAAATTTGATATGATCCCTGTAAATGCCCTAGTTTTCAAATATGAATCCAAAAAGAACAACCACACGCGTACATTCAGTTATTTTTTCTAGTTTTCAAAGACATTTTTAATTTCCTTGAGCAAGAAATTTATCTAGCATTGTTTCACTTTACCCAGGTTTAAATTTTGAGTGGTGGGGTTTAACTGGTGTGGTTTTGTCCGTCTTCCTTAAATCAAAGGTATCTGGTATGATTCTGCAGCATAATAATGTGGGCTTCCACATGCCAAGTGAACTTTGAACTCACTAATGAACATACCTACTGTCAATTTTCTCCTCACAGTGATTTTATTGGCTGTAGCAAAGCAAAGGGGGACCACTGTGTAGGAGTTTGACCCATAGCATGAAACTTTCATTAGAGTGTGTAAGGATTTTACATTTTCTTCTTTTCTTGTTCACTTCACTCGGATCCTGTTGAGGATGAACAGAAATTGTTACATATTACATCATCATATACCAAAGTTATTACTCACATTCATGTGAGAAGAGTTCAGTACACCAATTAAGCTATAAACATAAGTGAATATGATGTATTATTGTGGTCTCTTTAATCATTATTTAGGTCACAGTTTGGTTAATTTATGTGTGTGTGTGGTCACTAGAATGTACATGTTTACATACAAATGCCAGCTCAAATGTTAGATACACTTTTCTTATATGTTAAAATATGATAATATTAGTAATTGCTTAAACTTTATGAAATCTGTTCCTTTACAACTTTCCAATATTTAAAAAAAATATAGACCAATTAAATTGGGTGGGGGGTTTAAATTTGACTGTATCTATCTATTTCGCTATCATGTTGTCCTGTTGTCCAATGTATGTGCCAGCTTATACAGGTCTGCACTGGTCACATGGGTAGTAGCAAGATAAGGGTAACCAGTAAAACAGTTCACTGGGCTTGAGATTTAAAATATATGAAATAAATGAACCTACTTTACATACCCCCCCCCCTCCATCATAATGTCAACTCATAGTATATACAAAGTAAATATAAAGGTTTATATATGTGAATGACTGTACTTTTGACTGTATGTGTTTTTTTTTAACTGCATCTTTTTCGCTGATGAATTAATACACAGTCTACTCATCGAGCATGACTGTATAATAACATTGACTGGTTTAATGGTTACTGTGGTCAGACTCTTTCTTTTTATCTTACCTATTGTTAAAATGAACTAAACAAGATGACACTGTGTCATTTAATTTGACATTGCAGTTTAAATTGTGAAGTTTCTCTATGTTTAAGGTATACTTTTTTATTGGATTATTCAGATGTTTTATTGGTTTTTGATGGGTATATAGTGTTTCAGCAGCAGACATGATTTGGGTTTTATTTAAGAAAATCGTGACGCAATGTAAAGCAAAATATCGGTGATTTATTTCCAAATAAAGGAAAACATGAATGCATTTATAATAGGATTTGTTTTCATTTAATAATGTATTTTCACAGGAAAGTGTTGTGTGAAATGTTCAATGTCTCTTAATAACAGTAACTTTTGAGAATTTAAAGTCTTAAAGCTTTTATAAAGTGACAGTTGCTTGTATTGAATAGTTATTGTGATTTGTCAAATGACAAACCATGTTGTGGACCTTAGAATTGAATTAATCTATACATTTTTTAGAAAAATATAAAACTTAAATGACATATATGGCGTTGTGTATCAAATAATCAAAGGGATACAGGAAATTACTATTAATTCATAATAAGAAAAGAATGCTGGAAATAGTGAAAAGTTCCCCATTGACTCAAATGTACTCCATGGTAAAGAAAGGGAACCAGAACATGAATTACAATAGGAATCAGCGGGCTGGTTCAGTTGGAACCATAGTTCCACGAAAACAAACAAAAGTGTATAGAAGGAACACTGAGAAACAAGAGAAAAAGCCAGGTATGAAAAATATAAGAACAAATCTACAAATTTTTTTATGTTGCTGTTGTTAATCTTTGATAATATTTTTATGATAAATCATTATAAGAGTTGTCAGTTTACATTTATTCCATGAAATTAGTGTATTTGTATTTCTTTCTTTCTTTCTCTTTCTTTCTTTCTTTCTTTCTTTCTTTCTTTCTTTCTTTCTTTCTTTCTTTCTTTCTTTCTTTCTTTCTTTCTTTCTTTCTTTCTTTCTTTCTTTCTTTTCTTTCTTTCTTTCTTTCTTTCTTTCTTTCTTTCTTTCTTTCTTTCTTTCTTTCTTTCTTTCTCTTTCTTTCTTTCTTTCTTTCTTTCTTTCTTATGGTTGTCATATCAACCCAAATCCTTCTCAATAAAAGAGTAATTAACAAGTGTGTGATAATTCTACAAAGTATGTGAAAAGGTTTCACTATTATATAATCATGATTGATTTATCTATATGGTAGTAAAAAACTGTGAAAAATTACTCTAATTGTAGCAGGTGGTCTATTGTTACAGGCATCTTTTAATCACATGTCATTTTCTAACAGGTTTATATTTTATAATAAGTGATGGTTTAACTTTCATAGTAAAATATTTTAATCTGGTGTTATGTGAGACAGACAGTTGAAAATAAAGCTTATTTATGTCTATATGAAAAAAATCTTCTAGGCAATATCACTTGATTGCTTTTTCATTTTCTGGATTTACATAGATCAAGTGGCATCTCTTTATGTCTTTTGACTGGAAATTTTATTTAAGTATCCAAAATATGGAAATATAATTGGACAGTGCATTTTCATTTTTTTCCTGAGTGATTCATAATTAGAAGATTCTTTGTAAGAAAGGTTTGGAAAATGATTCTGTTTTCCAAAGTGAAGGAATTGTTGTCAAGGTCAAATAAAAATGTAAATTTTGTCAAATTACGGAAGCAGTCAAAAAGAAATTGTAGAAAACCTAAAATATACAGGAGAAGAGTTTCTGGGGAGCTTGGTTCTTGTAAGTTAAATGTTTATTTGTTGTTGTTTCTTGTTGTATCACAGTAATGTAAAATTTGTTTAAATGTTTAAAAACGTTAGTCACTCCCCTTTATTTTATTTTCTTTCTTCTCTTTCTTTCATACTGTTGTCATATAAATCCTAAATACTTCTCAATAAAAGAGAAATTAACAAATGTGTGATAATTCCACAAAGTATGTGAAAAGTTTCACTATTTACATAATAATGGCTGATTTAACTATGATAATTATGGTAGTAAAAACTGTGAAAAATTAAAGGGACGACATACCTTTAATTGTAGCAAGTGATCAATTGTTAAAGACATCTTTTAATCACACATCAAGCTCTGACAGGTTTATACATGTTTTTTATTTATAATAAGTGATAGTTAAATTCTGATATTGCATGTAAAATATTTTAATCTGATATTATGTGAGAAGAAAGTTTAAAGTGTGTAATAAAAATAAAGCTTAATTAGGTCTATAAATTATTTCAAATGTAAAAAAAAAAGTTTAACTTAATTAGTTATAACTAAATTGATTTAATTTTTCACTTTCTGGATTTAAAATCAAATCTTTAAGGCAATATAACTTTATTGCTTTTTCACTTTCTGTATTCATCTTGTTGGAAAATTTAGGACTCCAAAATATAGAAATATTATAGGACTGGACATAGTAATTTTTTTCCTAACTGAGTGATTGGTAATAAGAAGAATCTAATTGAAAAGTTTGGAAAATGTTTCTGTTTTCCAAAGTGAAGGAATTATTGTCAAGATCAAATAAAGATGTAACTTATGTTAAATTACGGAAACAGTCAAAAATATTTGATAATATAAAAAGAAATCGTAGAAAAACTAAAATATACAGGAGAAGTGTTTATGAGGAGCTCGGACCTTGTAAGTTAAATGTTTATTTGTTGTTGTTTCTTGTAATGTTTCACAGTTTTAAAATTTGTTTCTTGTCGTATTTTTAAATGTTTAAATAAACCAGGATGGTATTTAAATGAGGACAGGCAATATGTTTTAACTTATCTAAGATTTAAAAATATAATTTATATCTTTATTATGAGAACAAAATCAATACCAATAAATTTGCTCTGAAATACAAGTAGGGAAATATAGGCAGACAAAAGTTAAAGGAACACACCTGATGTTTTTAACAATTGATAGGACTGGAAATAACTTTTCAAGATAAGCTTTTCATCCGATGAAGGTCTAGACCAATAACTTTTGTGCAATTTTTCAGATCGTTCACTCACTCCCTTATTCCAGAATAATTATTTTAATTGTGAAAAATTATCCAAAATTTAAAAGCATTGCAACCTTAATGTTCACTCAAATTGGGCTAAAATAGGAGACAAATATTAATATTTTCAATTTAATCAGAGAATCCTTCTTAAATATCTTTTGCATATTTTTCTGTTTAAAGTGACACAGCTGATGATTGTAAGAAATTCAAATTTTATGTTTTCAGTCTTTTGGAGCTCCATGGAGGGTAATGTAACGATTCGCCACACTAACGATTCGCCACATAACGATTCGACACAGAGTAATAACGATTCGCCACGTATTCAAATACAAACTTGTTCACACCTGTTTTCAAATTGTTGATGAAAAACTTTTTTATAATTTATATTTCATAAAAAAAAATTAAAAAAAAAATTGTTAATTACATAAATAAATTACACTGAATAAAGCTTTTATTGAATAAAACACACGAAAACCAGATATTTTATTAACAAATTATATAACACATTTTATAACTTCGTTATTGATATAAACTGGAAAAATATACTAACAACTTTTATAGAACAAAAACACATGAAAATGAATATTTTATTACCAAAATTACATCACACATTGTAGATGAGAAAAACTTCTTTATTCCAGGTAAGTATATTAACATACGTACCTGGTTATTCATATAAACTGGAAAATTATACGAAAACAGTTTTTATTGAATAAAGACACATGAATATTTTATTACCAAAATTACATTACACATTGTAGATAAGTTAAACTTCGTTATTTATATAAACTGGAAAGCTTTAATTTAATAAATGACAATAAATATATTTTATTACCAAAATTACATTACACATTTTAGATAAGTTATTAATATAACTAACATATTTTATTACAAAATTTACATACATAAGCTTAATTGCCGCATTGTTTTGAAATCTGCTCACATTGTCAGATAATTAAAGGATTATTTCGGCGTCAATTTAATATTTCTACAATTTAAGGTGATTGGCTTGTTAAAATAAAAGGTGTGACAAATGTTTTAGATATGCGTTCTTTAATCAATTATCGTAATGATCACGTGTTTTTGCAATATATTTTTTAAAATATTTGACATATATATATAAATGAATGGTAATGATATTGTGATGTTCTTTGTTCCTTTATTTGCAGCTGTCTGTAAGAATGTCATCAGTTAAAACTTTTTTATGTTCTTTTTATTATTTTTTTCTTTGCTTTTGTCATGTGACCACAGAATTATTATATTTGTAATTATTGTATGTAACGAGATACTGTAAATGTATAAGTTACCGAAATAAACTATTTCTTCTCTTCTTCTTATATAACTTGACAGTTATGTTTATGATTAATCAACATATAATTATTTTCTTGTAAATGTACTCCTGTAATAATGTTACTTTAATAAATTGAAAATCCGCGATGGGGGCTTTAAGTTCATGTTACTTGTATTAAGAAACATTATTAAATTATTGTCATTGTCAAATTATTAAACAAAAGGAAAAAGTTTGTTGATAACTAAAAAAATCATTGTTATATCTATAATCATACTGTGGCGAATCGTTATTTAACTGTGGCGAATCGTTATTACTCTGTGGCGAATCGTTATGTGGCGAATCGTTAGTGTGGCGAATCGTTACTAATTCCCATGGAGTTCCTTTAAAAGTGGAAAATGATATTTGAGCCGCGTCACAACAAAAACAACGTTTGCAGCATGGATCCAGACCAGCCTGCGCATCCGCGCAGTCTGATAGGATCCATGTCGTTCGCTATTCAGTTTCTCTACTTGTTAATAGGGTTTTGTAAGCTAAACCAAAAACAGGATCCTGATAAGACTGCACGGTAATGCGCAGACTGGGCTGGATCATCCACGCTGGTCACAAACACATTAGGTTGGTTTCTCATGACGCAGCTCATTTGACACAAAAAAATGTATTTTTTTAGCTCCACTTTCTGAAGGAAAGAGCAGTCAATGTTATTGCATGACCTACTAGGCAGCAATGACATTGTTTACAGTCTTGTTCAAAGTTTTTTACTTCATGATACCTTGAACAAATTAAGCTATTGCATTGAAAACTTTATATGTGAACTGGTGAATGCACCTTATTGAGTTCCACCTGTCATGCTAATTGTCAGGCCACAAAGTCACTGTTTCCAGTAATAGCAAAACATAAAAATGGCCATTAAATCAAAGTGTAGTTTATTATGTAGCATTGAGGAAAATGGTGAGTGTTTCTGTTTAGACAGCTTTTGTATATAATCTAACAAATATATTTATTAATTTCAGATAATAACAATGGAGATTCTTATAACAAGCCAATAGAGAACAACCCGGTGGCGCCTCCTAGACCAAGTAAGTGTTTAACAGATGATATTTTTATACAGTTTATATATAGTCTTGTTAAATTTTATCATATTTTTTTATTTTGTTAAATTTTTTGTGATTTTTTTTTCAAACTGCAACTGGATTGAAAACTTGTAAAATCTCATTTATACTTTGGTCATAATGGAAGTTAAAGAAACGAGAGAAAAAAAAACATGAAGAATATTCGCTGTCAGAAAAGCCTTTATGTCAGTGGATTTATTTTGGAACAATTAAGGAAATCATTTGGAAAATCTTTAATTAACCCCACATAGGATTATTCTGCTGAAATTGATAAACCTTCGCCACCAATATAGAGCAAGGCACAATACAACGGAATTCGCACAAATCGTTACACAAAGTGTATTTGGTGTGCGCTACATGTACATGTGCAGTTTTACTGTGCACTTCAAAATGCACTTTGAAGTTCACTTCCAGTGCACTTGACCCTTTACGCACTGGATAGTGTTTCAGTTTGTCTGTTTAGCAGTTACCTTTGATTTCAACAAATATCTTTAGTTTATGACATTTCCAAAAAATAGAAACATTAAGTACTATTATGCTTTTGGTGCTTCAATATTGAAGTACCAGAATATCCTAACAAAACTTCCAACCTATTCATTGCTCAAAATCAGTTTACAGGTAAAGAAAATATATATGTACATGTATATAAACTTTATAAAGGTTACCTACATGTACATAAAGTCCTGTTATAGTACATGTTATAACATCATTATGTACAATGTATTACATTATACATGCACATGTAAATTGTACATGTATATTGTTGTATCATACATGTATATTGCTGTATTATACATGTATATTGTTGTATCATACATGTATATTGTTGTATCATACATGTATATTGCTGTATCATACATGTATATTGTTGTATCATACATGTATATTGCTGTATTATACATGTATATTGTTGTATTATACATGTATATTGGTGTAT
Organism: Ruditapes philippinarum; assembly: GCF_026571515.1. Classification (NCBI taxonomy): domain Eukaryota; kingdom Metazoa; phylum Mollusca; class Bivalvia; order Venerida; family Veneridae; genus Ruditapes; species Ruditapes philippinarum. Next base: position 68,792 of record NW_026855330.1, read on the forward strand.
CATACATGTATATTGCTGTATCATACATGTATATTGTGTATCATACATGTATATTGGTGTATCATACATGTATATTGCTGTATCATACATGTATATTGGTGTATCATACATGTATATTGGTGTATCATACATGTATATTGTGTATTATACATGTATATTGGTGTATCATACATGTATATTGTTGTATCATACATGTATATTGCTGTATCATACATGTATATTGTTGTATCATACATGTATATTGCTGTATCATACATGTATATTGCTGTATCATACATGTATATTGCTGTATTATACATGTATATTGCTGTATCATACATGTATATTGCTGTATCATACATGTATATTGCTGTTCATACATGTATATTGTTGTATCCATACATGTATATTGCTGTATCATACATGTATATTGCTGTATCATACATGTATATTGGTGTATCATACATGTATATTGTATTCATACATGTATATTTGTGTTCATACATGTATATTTGTATAATACATGTATATTGCTGTATCATACATGTATATTGCTGTATCATACATGTATATTGCTGTATCATACATGTATATTGCTGTATCATACATGTATATTGTAACTGTATTATACATGTATATTGCTGTATTATACATGTATATATTGTTGTATCATACATGTATATTGCTGTATCATACATGTATATTGCTGTATCATACATGTATATGGTGTATCATACATATATTCATACATGTATATTGGTGTATCATACATGGTATATATTGCTGTATATTATACATGTATATTGGTGTATCATACATGTATATTGTTGTATCATACATGTATATTGCTGTATCATACATGTATATTGCTGTATCATACATGTATATTGCTGTATTCATTACATGTATATTTGCTGTATCATACATGTATATTGCTGTATCATACATGTATATTGCTGTATCATACATGTATTTGCTGTATGTATCATGTATATGCTATATACATGTATATTTGTTCCTGTATGTATCATACATGTATAATTGCTGTATCATACATGTATATTGCTGTATCATACATGTATATTGCTGTATCATACATGTATATTGCTGTATTATACATGTATATTGCTGTATTATACATGTATATTGCTGTATTATACATGTATATTGCTGTATCATACATGTATATTGTACAGTGTATTGCTGTATTATACATGTAATATTGCTGTATCATACATGTATAATTGCTGTATCTATATACATGTATATTGCTGTATCATACATGTATAAATTGCTGTATCATACATGTATATTGCTGTATTATACATGTATATTGGTGTATTATACATGTATATTGGTGTATTTATTACATGTATATTTGTGATCTAATACATGTATATTGCTGTATCATACATGTATATTGCTTGTATCATACATTGTATATTGCTGTATCATCATACATGTATATTGGTGGTTATATGTATTTGCTGATATACATGTATATTGGTGTTATTCATACATATATTGCTGTATTATACATGTATATGTATCATACATGTATATGTATCATTACATGTATATTGCTGATTCATACATGTATATTGTTGTATCATACATGTATATTGTACACTGTATATTGGTATTTCATGTATATTAGTTGAATTCAACATGTATATTGTTTGTATCCCAAACATGTAATTGCTGTGTATAATGGTGGTATCATTACATGTATTATTGGTATCATATAAGTATATTTGGTGTATCATACAGTATATTGTTATATCTATACATGTATAGTTAGTGTATCATACATGTATGGTTATTGGTGTATATCATATAAGTATATTTGTTGTATCATTACATGTATATTTAGTGTATCATCACATGGTTATATTTGGTGTATCATTATTAAGTATATTTGTTGTATATCATACATGTATATTGCTGTATCATACATGTATATTGTTGTATCATACATGTATATTGTTGTATATACATGTATATTGTTGTATCATATATGTATATTGTTGTATCATACATGTATATTGTTGTATCATACATGTATATTGTTTGTATCATATATGTATATTGTTGTATCATATATGTATATGCTGTATCATACATGTATATTGGTGTATCATATATGTATATTGCTGTATCATATATGTATACATTGGTGTATCATATTATGTATATTGCTGTATCATATATGTATATTGCTGTATCATACATGTATATTGGTGTATCATATATGTATATTGTTGTATCATATATGTATATTGCTGTATCATACATGTATATTGGTGTATCATACATGTATATTGGTGTATCATACATGTATATTGCTTTATCATACATGTATATTGTTGTATCATACATGTATATTGGTGTATCATACATGTATATTGGTGTATCATACATGTATATTGTTGTATCATACATGTATATTGGTGTATCATACATGTATATTGCTGTATCATACATGTATATTGCTGTATCATACATGTATATTGTTGTATCATACATGTATATTGGTGTATCATATAAGTATATTGTTGTATCATACATGTATATTGTTGTATCATACATGTATATTGGTGTATCATATATGTATATTGCTGTATCATACATGTATATTGCTGTATCATACATGTATATTGGTGTATCATATAAGTATATTGGTGTATCATACATGTATATTGGTGTATCATACATGTATATTGCTGTATCATACATGTATATTGGTGTATCATATAAGTATATTGGTGTATCATACATGTATATTGTTGTATTATACATGTACATGTATATTGTTGTATCATACATGTATATTGGTGTATCATACATGTATATTGTTGTATTATACATGTATATTGCTGTATCATACATGTATATTGCTGTATCATACATGTATATTGCTGTATTATACATGTATATTGGTGTATCATACATGTATATTGCTGTATTATACATGTATATTGTTGTATTATACATGTATATTGCTGTATCATACATGTATATTGGTGTATCATATATGTATATTGCTGTATCATACATGTATATTGCTGTATTATACATGTATATTGTTGTATTATACATGTATAATGCTGTATCATACATGTATATTGGTGTATCATACATGTATATTGCTGTATTATATATGTATATTGTTGTATCATACATGTATATTGTTGTATCATACATGTATATTGGTGTATCATATAAGTATATTGGTGTATCATACATGTATATTGTTGTATTATACATGTATATTGTTGTATCATACATGTATATTGTTGTATTATACATGTATAATGCTGTATCATACATGTATATTGTTGTATTATATGTATACATATATTGTAAGATAAAACATTTATTATTGTTGTGTTATATAGATAGAAGAGATGTACAACTTCCGGTCAGTTCCAGACCGCACAGACAGCTCCCGGCACGACCTGAACCAGAACCAGAAGAGGTTTGTATCCTGATGCTTACATGTTTTCATTTTCACTTTCTCAGTCTGCTTGCACAAATGTAATCTTCTTGCATATCAGACTGGATTATTTACTGTTAACACTGGTGCTGGAAAAACCTTTGTTATAACACCATGTAAGACAAGTCGCATGCGTGAAATGACATTATTCCCATGCACCTTTTATGAATGAATTGCGTTCTTAAGATAACGGTATTTTAGTTTTTGTAATATCCTTTCAAAATATCATTAATATGTAATATGCAAGAAAAAGAATCAAACACTGGCTGTATCCATAGACAGGAATATCTAGCTGCCCGGATAACTGATTAGCAGAAACTTGGCAGAACCTCGTTATTGCTATAAACAGTTACCCTTGAGCTTGATGTTCCGATTTGTACCGGCAGCTGGTAGTACACTTTCAATCTGGTCAACACCATTCATCAGTATAAGGAATAATTTCAAAATATGTACTGACTGAATATAGGGAGCAGGGTAGACTCTGATCAGACATCATGGATATGCAAGCTGGTCTTGACCTGTACTTGTTACATGAGTTTAGCAAGTGGATTCCACCAAGGCTACAGGTAAAAATTCATTGATGAAAACAGGGTTTTGTAATAAAATGGCAGTTGTTTCTTTTTGTTCTTAAATCTATTTTTTATAATTTTTGCGTTATTTCATGAATTTTTTAACTATATTTGATAGTTTTGGAAAAAATAAATGGCTGCTTTTTTTACAGGAAGAATTTTACCAGGAACCTGATGAGGTAAGCGGACCACCTTTGCCGTCTGCTAGGGATCGCCTGCCACCCCCAGTCCCTGATAGTAGAGGGCGACCTACACCTCCTAATGCTAGAGGGAGACCTCAGCCCCCAGATGTCAGAGGAAGACCGCCTGCTCCTGTGCCTGATTTAGATGGCCCAAATGAGGTAAGATACATTGCTGTTGAATTAAGTTAGATAGCATTTGTGTATATTTTTATAAAAGGAATATGGTATTACTGTCAAAGGTAGCACCTTTTGTTTCATTGTTTACACATTTTGTGTCATTGTTGGACCTGACCTTATTCATTTATTATCTAAAGGTGGAGGGATATATGTTTAGCATTGGTCTCGCACTCTGTCCACTAATTGTATGTCACACTTTGACTGGAGCTTAAAGCAACCCACCTACAGATTTTACTGATTTTCATGAAAAATTTGAAAACTGATTTTAAAGTATAAAGTTATGAAGTAACCAAAAAGAAGCAATTTGCACATTAACAATGGCACTTACATTCTATGTTAATTACCAAGAAGAAGTCAAAATATGCAAAACTAGCCCTTACTGCGTTAGTAAAGCAGTAGAATTGTAGATATGATTACTGAAAAATCAGCCATTAATTGCACATTACATGTCAATTATTACTTGAATCTTTTATTTTTCCTAAAGTCTTAGTACATTTTTCTAATGCTTGATTTTATTGAAATATTTTAACACATCTGGAGGCATGCAGCTTAAAGCTAAAACTATTTTAGTTAAAAAACACTTCATAAATTATGTGGACATCACTAAGGGAAATTCAGTGCATAAAAACAATTCGCATGTTAACATTAACTCAGTATTTCAGTATCAAACCCTTTATTTGTTAAATTCATTATCTTGTATATACCATTTATTTGTGAAACTGATGTTTTAAATATTTATATTTTATAATCTGGTAGGATTATGAGGACCCAGATGCTAGCATTAAAGTCGCACATTTTCATGGCGGCCCTTTACCTACACCACCAACACCAGTGAATAAACAAGTGAATAAACAGGTGCCGATTGCTCAAAGGAAACCACCAGCGCTACCTACTGACTCATCTGACAGCGATACCGACAGCGTGGTATGTGCTTATTCTTGATTTGTTTTTTGGTGCATTATTTTCGTCCCTCCAATAATTACTTTTTTAGCCACTTAATTTATCCCCCTAATAATTATATGATATTGGTAGTTAACCAGCATGATGATCAAATTTCAAGGGATATTTATTTGACTGGTCAGTCAAATTTCTAGGACGACTCAGTCAAGTGCCCTTTCACGGGGACTTGATAAGGTGTATAGATCTAGGTATTATGTCACTGTCATTTACAAGATGATATTTCATTTGGGCATCAGGGGCCAAGTGGTTAAGGTCATTAACTTCAGTTTGAATCCCGAAAGGGACAGCAACAGGGATTCTTTCATGTGAGGATTCTATCGAGCCAGCTTACAGAAAGTCATTTTAAAGAATAATGTGAGATTACCATGGCAACAGTACATCTCTGAGTTTTTTTTACTTTCAATTTAGGAGGAGTATGAAGATCCGGACAGCACAGTTGTCATTAAACCTCCGCCCATACCAACCGGTCCTAGAAGACCCCTGCCTACCCCCGCAGAACCAGAGGTATAGATTCTGTTTGTGGTGTTTATTTATTGTTGTTTTCATTGTTTCTACTTAATAACATAAGTTTGGATTGACAGGTTTTAATTAATTGATGTGTAAATGATGCTTATGTAAAAACATTGTTAGGGATTACATTTTTGCAATCAGAGGTCAAGGTCACAATGGCTAATTATGGAATATTGGTTTCTTGCCAATAATTCTATAAAGGAGTGAGATTATTGCTTGAAATCTGTCCAGGAAACTGCTGTTGAGCCATGTAAGGTCAAGGGTCAAAGTCAGCATGGCTTGGAAAAGAAAAGAAAAAATCCATTTTGTAAGTTAGGAATGAGATACTGGTATTAAAGTGTATTTGTAATAATTTTTTATTTTTAGAAAGTAAAAAAATGCTCGGTAGACAAAAGCAAATGGTTGGTAATCAAAAGCAGTCATGAATGTCTTGATTACAAATGATAATGCCGATGACACATTCTATAAAAACTAACATTGTAAATGTACCAGTTACAAAGGAAATATGGAACATCTGATTTTTCTGCCATTCTATGACCTTGATGTTTCTATTGGCTGACATTTTCTAATAGAATTTTGACTTTTATAAAGAATTAACAGTGTGTTAACATATTATAATGTGTCGTTTTAATTTGTCAATTAACAACCAATTAACTCATGGAACAAACAGGTAGTTATGACATCATTTGTGACATCATCATTATCATTGACTTTTAGGAGGAATACGAGGAACCAGATGCCATGGTTGCTAAGAAACCACCAAATAAATCCCAAGGTCAGAGAAAGCCTCCGCCACCCCCAGTATCGTCAGTACCCCCGTCACGGTCGGTGAGAAACCGAGCCCCTGTAGAGGAAGTTAGTAGAGATAAAGTCACACTTTAATTTGTCTTATTTTCAATTTTGTCTGCATGATTTATTCTAAAATTTTTATTTTTAGTAAACTTTTACTGTTGTTACAGCTATATCATTATACTTTCATCTGCAAATTTACAAATTATAAGTATAGTGATGTAGTGTTTCTTAAGATTATCTTTAAAAGACTTTTTCAACTTTTTTTTCAAATTTCATTATCAGTTTAATTTGTTCAAATTATTCTCCGCCAAACTGGTTGTAGAGGAATTTCCTGTATTCAGACTTACTTTATCTGTAACTGAATTTTGTCTCTTACTTTATTCTTCTGAAAATATTACTATACATGTATTAATTTCATGTAGACATTTGATACAATCTGCTACTGTAACATTTCATTTCCTTTATTTTTATGAAATTTCTATATATTTTTTTTCAAAGTCAAGAAACGTCTTCTGTGCAAAATGATGTTTTAAATGGTCAGAAAAAAATATCAAAATGGGTTTGTTTTACTTCAGTTTAAAACCAACGACTGGTTAAATACAATACCCTTGAAACGTATGTCAGAACTATTTTTTTTACAAAAGTTACGTTGGAACTACTTTTTTAGGAAGAATATGAGAATCCTGATGAGACGGTGTCAAGTATCCAGAAACCACAGCCTCCTCCTTTGTCTAAGATGCCAAGAAAACCATCTACTACTTCTAGTGTATGTTATCCAAGCCTTTCATGATAATGGTCACTGATACTTGGTTCATTAAACATTTGAGACTCCTTTTTTTCATGATACATGTATATGGTTTCATTCAATATTCATTGTGAGGTCATAGACTTGTTTTAGACTTGTTTTGTTCAATATTCAATGTGAAGTCATAGACTTGTTTTGTTCAATATTCAATGTGAAGTCATAGACTTGTTTTGTTCAATATTCAATGTGAAGTCATAGACTTGTTTTGTTTAATATTCAATGTGAGGTCATAGACTTGTTTTGTTCAATACTCAATGTGAAGTCATAGCCTTTTCTTGTTTGATATTCAATGCAAATCATTAAACTGGTTTTTGTTAATTTTGGAATGATTTCATCCAATCAAAACTCATCAGTCTAAAACTACAGACTGGTTTTGTTTCATATTAAATTAAATCATAGGCTGGTTTCATTTCAGTATTCCAAGTAATAGACTGGTCATAGAAATTAATTATCATAGACTGGTTTCTATATTAAACAGTATTGAACAGTCATACAACAGTGCTTAAATCTGTTAACCATTCTATATTAAAAGTATTTAATTGGATGGTTCAATATATAATTTTACTACACATTGGATAATGCAACTTCTTGGCTAGAACAACTAATTGGCATGCTAGACTTTGATCTATGTTTTTGTGAAACTATTCTTAGCATGAATTATTTTCTAATATTTCTTTGATTATGGTGTGTTGTTTCAGTAAATGTACTTTAAAAACAAAATGATTTGACACATGAACTAATGATAGGAGTAAATTATGTTAATTTTTTTTTGGATGTCATTTTTGTATTGACATTGAGTAGACTGCTCTGGGTATTGGTTACACACAGTTTTTTTGAACTGTAAAAAAAAGTTTGAAAATATATCTTTTTGAATTTTATAGATTAAATATAAAAAATTTAAAGACTAGGGATATGAAATTTGTTTAAACTTTCCATGAATACTAAGCATTTGATAAAGGAATTGTACAAACTTTCTGAACAACCCTCATATAATGATAATCTAAGTACATGTACGAGAATTTAATGCACATTATGATTAATTTGACGCATAAAATACTTGTATATTATGATTGTCTTTAAACATTAAATGAGCCGCGTCACGACAAAACGTCGGCGTTGGCGTCACACCTTGGTTAAGTTTTTCGTACCACCCCACTTTATTTCAGAAGTATTACAAGTATGGCTTTGAAACTTACCATACTTGTTCACCATCATAACCTCCATCTACAGACAAGAGTACATAACTCTGTCAAGGTTTTTGACAGAATTATGGCCCTTTTTTGACTTAGAAAGTGTATTGAGCTTGGTTAAGTTTTTTGTAACCACCTCACTTTATTTCAAAACCATTGGAGGTATTGCTTTTTTGAAACTGACCATACTTGTTTACCATCACGACCTTCATCAACAGACAAGAGGACATAACTCTGTCAAGGTTTTTGACAGAATTATGCCCCTTTTTGGACTTAGAAAATACAAATGAATATGGGTAAAAATCCACTTATTGCCTTAACCCTTTGAGATATTTGCTTTGAAACTTTTAATGCTATTTCACATCATTACCCCCATCTGTACGCAAGAGAAGGTAACTCTGTCAAGGATTTGTTTTAAAAATTAAGGCCTTTTATCGACTTAGAATCTTGGTTAAGTTTTTAGTACCAGTCCACTTTTTGACTGAACTGTTTGAGATATTAATTTGAAAGTTGGAATACTTGGTTTACAATCATGATTCCCAACATGTCCAGGAGAAGGTAAATTCTGTCAAAGATTTTATTTGAATTATGGCCCTTAACTGTCAATGTTTTGTATTATAGGCAAGCACTAAAAAACTCAACTCAGTTTTTTTTTCTTTCTTACCAGCCCTCTTTTGACTTAAACATTTCAAACTTTGCTGCAGTGTTCAAGGGTATCACACAATTCAGTAAAATAATTCTTCACTAAATATGTTAATGCTCATGGCCATTGTTCACTTTAAAAATACAGAGATTCTTGTATTGCCTTTTACTGCAAAAACTTTTTTTATTGGCAAGCAATAAAAAAGTCGAGCGCGCTGTCTTACGGACAGCTCTTGTTCTACTTGTAATAGGGTTGGTAAGCGAACAGAATGGATCTTGATCAGACTGCGCGGATGCCCATTATGTTGGTTTCGTCATGGTGTGGCTCAGATATGGACAAACTGCTGCTAGAATTGTAAAATAAGGTGTATTTGGTTTGATCATTGATTGGACACATATTTTAACTAGACTGTGACATTTGGCGCCATCAGATGCAATAAATGTTATTAAATACAGCTTTAAATGATGATATAATTCAGTTTTGCACGAGACAAATGGAGTGTTACGTTATTTTCACAGGAATTACCATCGTATGAAATGCCGGAAGAAGAGTCTGCTCCTCCTCCTCCTGTACCGAGAAATGTACCGAGAAACGCACCGAGAAACGCACCGAGAAACGCACCAAGAAAGAAAGCACATGAGCCTATAGTTGTACAAGTACGTAAATCAGTCTGTTTAAATTGTAACTTTACAATTTTTCACATAATATTTTGGAAAGTATACTATAATGTAATTATGATAGTTATGTGTACTGGTATATATTTAAATGTAACTTGGTTTTTATTGTTTTGTAGGAGGAAACTTACGAAATCCCTGATGAGACTGACTCCGCCCCTCCGAAGCCTGCACCACAGAAATTTAATAAACAAGACGAGGTGAGAATTGTAATAAATGCTTAAAGTACAATTATGCATATTGCTTTTCACTTTTGTAGTTTGAGTTTAAAATGGTGGTCTTGAGTTGATATTTTTTCCTTTACCTTTTTGTAACAGTTTGATTTACTAACATTTTTGCTTTCTTGGCATGTTTTCAAATGTTTTTTAGCAGTTAATATTTTTCTATAACCTATTTTAAAGGAAGAAGAATTTTACGAGGTACCTGATACGGATGATACAGAGGTAAAGTTGATAAATCTTAATTTTTATCCAAACCCACACTATTAGACGCACCCTGAACTTGCTGAATTTCTTAAATGGACTCTTCCAGATTCTATTTTTAGAACTGTCAATGTTGAGGAAATCATGATAAAAATTTGAAGTTTAGTCACTCAAAAATACATTTAATTATAGAGTCAGGTCCAAATGCAGAGGATCTGATGTGCAGGCTGGGATGGATAATTACTGAAGACAAAGGCTTATTTCTTTTGGATTGAGCAGAATAAAGACTCAATGTTCCCCATGTAGATTTATAACCCTTGAAGTTATTTATCTTATGTACATAGAGAATTTTTTTTAAATGCCAATTTTATTGACCTTTTTATTATTATCTGGTTTTGTGTATATGTATGGTCCAAGCTATTTTAAGGTGAGAGGACTGGGTTAAAAATAATCTGTGGATAATTATAGTTTTGACAAAAAAAAAAGATCATTTTTAAAAAATTGATGACAATAGATTTATTATCAGAAATGATATCTGCCATAGTTATCAGAAAGTGACATCCCTGACCTTTTTTTACATGACTTAAACATCACCTAATATTAACTACAGGACCAAGATGACTATTTAGATATGGAACAAGAGATTTCTACACCACCAACTATGCCGGTAATATCTATAATCCATCCTTCATTGCTTTGGCTTGCTTTTTAACTAACTTCTTCACAAAAAAACTTAATACTGTTTTGTTTACATTAACAAATCATATCTGATTCATATTTAAGATGATTCTTGAAAAATGGTGCAAAAAAAATTGTTTCTAACCTTTATGGAGTTTCTTTAACATGCTTATCCAGATTTCTTTTTGGAATTATCCCATTTTTATTTTTGGGGATATCAAGAATTTTTTTATGCCACCGCAGCATCTGCGATGCGGTGGCATATAGCGATTCACCTGTGTGTGTGTTAGTTTGTGTGTGTGTGCGTGTGTGTGTGTGTGTTATATAGATTATATAGTGAACTTAAAAAATCTTCTTGTGAAAAACCACTAGTCCAATTTCAACCAAACTTGGCAGGATTGTTCCTTGGGTGAAGGCCTTCCAAAGTTGTTCAAAAAATTTCATTCCATGCAGAATTCTGGTTGCCATGGCAACAAAAAGGAATTATAAGAATAAATTTAAAAAATCTTCTCGTAAAGACCAAAAAGGCCTAGAGCTTAGATATTTTGCATAAGGCATTGTCTGGTAGACCTCTACCAAGATTGTTCAAATTATATCCCTGGGGTCCAAATCGGCCCCGCCCCGGGGGTCATTGATTTTCACTATATGTACATATAGTAAAAACTTAAAATACCTTCTTGTCTGAAGGTACCAGGCTTAGAGGTTTGATATTTGGTATGTGTTATTATCTATAGGTACTCTACCAAAGTTGTTCAAATTTTGCCTCTAGTGTCAAAATTAGCCCTGCCCCGGGGGTCATAGGTTTTCCTCATATGTATATAGTAAAAACTTAAAAAATCATCTTCTCTAAATTGACAAAGGCTAGAGGTTAGATATTTTGCGTGAAACATTGTGTAGTGAACCTCTAGCAAGATTGAACAAATTATAGCCCTGGGGTCAAAATTGGCCCCACCCCCGGGGGTCATTGATTTTCACTATGTACATATAGTGAGAAATTAAAAAATCTTATTGTCTGAAGGTACAAGGCTTAGAGCTTTGATATTTGGTATATGATATCATCTAAAGGTACTCTACCAAAGTTGTTCAAATTTTGCATCTAGTGTCAAAACTAGCCCTGCCCCGGGGTCATAGGTTTTCCTTACATGTATATAGTAAAAACTTTAAAAATTCACCTTCTCGAATTGACAAAGGCTAGGTGTGAGACATTTTGCAGTAAACATTGTGTAGTGAACCTTTAGCAAGATTATTCAAATTAAAGCCCTTGGGTCAAAACAAAAAAAATGTGTTCCTACATTACTATTTTAGTGTTGTATTTATGCGGTGGCATAGCATTTTTTACAAATGCAATCTTGTTTTAGATTGGTCATACAGTGGTATAAAGTCCGGTCACACTGCCTGAAAGTGCAAAGTGACCTGGTTCTATACTGGTGGGAAAGGTCCAGTATGGTATAGGTATGAGAACAAAGGTTAAAGGTTAAACAGTTTTTGCAGAAAGCTCTCGAATCTTTTGAATTGTTTGAATTTTGTAATTGTCTTTAATAATGTGAATTTATATTCCTGTCAGTTCCCTGTCACATACAATACTCATAAGAAACTCTTAATTTTAGAAAATATTCTTTTATTTAGACATGAATGATATGTTTAAAGGCTTTGCTAACATTCCTTGGAATACATTATTTGAGAGCAGAATGCATTGCGCTTATAGTGACTGCCGTATAATGCTTGGGGTTGTGGGTTCAAGTCCCCCAAAGAAATTGGGTGAGGGATATATATCACCAGTGCTGGTGCAGTCTAGAAAGATGGCTTGAGAAATACTGATATATTCATTGTTGTTTTCTTGTGCCTCCATGGCTGAGTTGTTAAGATTGTTGACTTGAAATTTATTTGATTTGAATGCCATCAGGGTCTTTGGATTATTTCATGTGTAAAAGTTATCCAGCTAGCTTACAGATGATTGGTGGTTTAATTAAGTACTGGCTTGTGCCTGAAATATGCATGATGTGGTAACCTGAGGGGTTCCTCTACCAATTAAGCTGAAAAAGAGGCTATATGACTTCTAAAGTATCTGACATAAAAATCCAAAAACAAAACAAACTTGATTGTCAAGCTGATACAGCTTAGGTTTAAGAAAAGGCTTCGTGGACAAATATATTTGTTATAATTGCATGATTTATTTGATAAAAAGTGATTCCTAGAATGTATTAAGTGATACTGAATGACTTTTTATAACGGCAAACTTTGACATTTTATCATTTGTACAAATTTGATTGTTCAGACATAATAATCTGTTCAAGTAAGTGTAATATATCAATTAAGTCTGCTTGTTTTTAGACATAAATTTGTCATTTGAAGCTATAGATATGTCATGTTTTTGTGGTAATTGTGTCTTGAGTAATTGAAGACAATATTTCCAATTATTGACATACGGATATTATCTAAGAAAGTGGAACTTAATTTGATAGCCCTGTGATTGGCATGCCTCATGTTCTGTCTTAAA
>NW_026855331.1:0-23105 GCF_026571515.1 Ruditapes philippinarum
CAAGTCGATTTTATGATTTGTATCTCATGTTCCGTCAAGTCTGGTGTCCATAGGCGGCTGTTCGGGTCCCTGATCTAGCGTATGTGACAGATTGTGAGAATCCAATTTCAAACCACATTCTATCTTTTTTAATATAGTTTGTACGATAATAAGTGAGTTATCAATTGTTTAGAGGGAAAAGAACAGAAACCGATTCTTTAAAAACACGAAATAATGATGAGATCCGAACTATTTGTGTAATTTTCCACAGTTCGTTGCACATTGCTTCATTTATTAATTGCAATGTAACACAAACATTTCATTCGAATGCTTTAAGTACTGTAGCTATTGATTCATTCAAAATTATATCGGCATATACATCTACACGTATATAATAGAATGGGCCTAATGACAAGATAATTATTTCGTAAGGCACAAAAATGAGCAAATCTATATCTATAACCGCTATAGATGTCATTTCCCAAAGGATATGATATCTCCACGACATATCTATTAACTCTTACGTCCACATGTATATAAGGTTCAATTTACTTGATTACCAATTACTAGTATTGAAAATCAACTTAGTTAACAACTTATAATCGTACAAACTAAGTTGTAACTAATCAAATCAGTATCGGTGCTAGGGGGCGTGAGGGATGTTGCACATATTAATTATCTCTCATGTACAGACTCAATCAAACCGAGTCTGCAATTCTCTTGTAATTTTATTGTGATTAATGCTTCCGAGGGATCAATTTGTCTCCAGATTTTAAAATAAGGACTTCTGTTACAGTAAACAGAAATCTAAATCATACATAGGATACTATCCAATTATGTTTTTAATTTAAAGAGTTAATTTATACAAATTGCCCTTTTTATTTTGTTCTAAATACTTCATTATAAAATAGTAATAATAAGACGACAGAAATAATTCCATAGAAATGTTATGATCAACTGTTTCAAGGTTTTTTTTAATAACAATCTTGTAAGAAGAGATAAAGTTTATTTTAAACATCAGAATACATGTTACGCGTATGCTTATGAGTAAGTGGGGTAACAATTGGGTAATAATCAATGAATTTGATTACAATTTTATTAGAAATAGTCGAAATACAATATGAAATAGTTTTTTAATAGGATAAATTTCTCAATGAATTGACACAGACCAATACAAATCACTGGGCCAAAAGCAGATCATAACAAAGGAGAATTGGTTTTTGATATTGTGAGAACAGAACATTCAGGAGATCGGTACACAATATTGAAGTTATATTATTGTGTGCTTTCTTCTAGAAAACTTGTCAACGGCCATTAAAGTGAATTGGTGTTCAATTGGCACGTTTTCAGTAAGTATTTCTAAATTAATTAGAAATTATTATTTCTAATTTTGCTAAAAACAATACAAACGTATTATTTGGATACTAGTCTTATAAAATATATTTCTTCATAACGAAATTTTGATATAATTCTTTAAGTGATAAAGTATGACATTTGTGTGATGAATAATAACATTTGTTCTAGAACAATTTATTATATGCTATAATATAGATATATGTAATATCAGAAGATGCATTTTACCCATGCCAATAACATCCATACATAATTCTTTGGTGGTTTGTTATTATGTATGACACTAAGTAATCTCAAAATAATTATTTATAACATTACATATCTTTCGTTAGATACCAATTCACTTGAATGTAAATTTGTCTGCTGTGAAAAAAAATTGATGGAGACTATAATGGTGCGTGAATTACAGTGACAAAAATATAACAATCTGGAAACAATGTCAAGCTTTAATATAAGCTTTATGTAATTATTATGATGTTATAGTCTTAACATTTGCTAAAATCGTGCCTGTGGCATTTATTGTTGCAAAATCTATAAGCAGACTTGATCAATACAATGCCATTTTTAGCATTTTGTACTAACAAAGCAGATTTGAATATGTAAAAATGACTAAAACCTAAATTGTGAGCTACAGACATTGTAATAAAAGTATTACTGACATTTTAGTTAAACTGTTTTACAGATATAATCCTGAAAGTGTGCAACACTCCTCTAGGTTGATGATAGCACACTATTTTTATATAATTTATTCTTACACTAGATCATTTGTTTATAGATGTTATTTAATCAATACTTTATCTATTTGGTTGTCATGAGTTGATTTATTATAATGATTGTATTTCTCACTTTATCTGCAAAGCTGAGTCAGATGTTTTGAGTGCCACATTTTTATTGCATATATTATTGGTGTTAACATTGGTAGTTAGTATGCAACTGCTTAAGTATTTGGTTAGTGCCTGAGGGATTTGTTTATAACTTACTGCACATGTTAACTTCTCAATCTGATATTGAATGTCTGTTTATGTTATACATAGCGTGGTATCTTGTGTTAATACAATTGCACGAAGATAACGTATTAAATAATATCATTTATACAATGTTTCTTTTCCATTAACATGGTTAAGCTTTCGGATAAAAGGATTGAATCAAAGGCATATCTAGTTGTTAACGGATGTTTCAATCATTGTAAATCGTATTCCGTAATCTTCACCGGTGTCGTCTCTTTATTTGTTAAAAAGTTAAATTGTGCAATAACTGTCTGTAACTATGTGTACTTTAAGTGCAGGTTAATTGAAACGTCGTTTTATAAAAATTCAGCGCATAAGCATTGACGGTTTCTTTAAAATATTGATGAAATAAAACTGTTTAGAATTGTATTTTAATTAAACTTGTGCTGGCGATAGTTTGATAAGTTTTTTAAGAGGAATTTGTCGCATAGTTTGCAGAAATAATCAAATATAGTTTTCGGTCGAGTTCCTTTTATGTTTTCTTATTAATCTTGATTCGTAATTGTACCATTTTCCTAGAGTTTTACTTATTTTTAAGGTAGATTTTAATACTGACGTATCATATAAAAATAAACGTTGATTGGTATTCCTTTTTCAGAAGTTAGATTCTAATAACAATACAATTAGACATTAAGAACTGAACTCCGTTTTCCTATAAGCTCGACTTGTTAATTTTGTTTAATTTGAAGTACTTCCAATTGTAATGATTCAATTTAAAAGGAAAGTTTATCATGACTGTTTATTTAATTCTGCAGAACGTTCCAGCCAGAAAAGGAGTTATGCGTATACAAACAAAGAGAACATTCGAGAAAGGCGTTCATATGTTTTATTGAATATTTACTTGACTTGTGGAAACGTGATCAGCAACAGTTGATTTTGTCATTTTAAAGTCACTAAATACAGGATCTTTATATAAAAGAATGATTTTCTCAATTTTATATTTGAGTAAGAATGTTGTTTTTGTGCAAAGGATGAACATACTATATTGTATAATGTTTTACAACAATATTGAATTAAAACAAACACGCTAAAATGCCGTGATTTAGCACAAGATAAACACTGGAGCCTGTAACAAAGGTTATTATATAAGAACTCTAGGACATCTTCAGAGTTGTCACAAAAACTCAAGGGCATTTGAAAACAAATGGGCATAAATTTCTTAGCCAGGGCTTAATGCTTGCAATTTTGCATTATAATTAGGTAATAAGGTATGGCAATGATAAGACCAGAAATACACAGGTCAATATGTGCGAATTGGCAAATAATTTGGACATTTTACTCAAAACTACCAGATTTTATACAAGAGGCGATGAAAATGGACAATGGCTTAGTTTATGACACATAATAAAAGATGTTAAGTAACCTTCATCATTAAATGTTTAATTCATCACCTAAAACTCACTTTTTAAAAATGAAAATAACAATTTTTGACGAGTGTTATCTGGTATATACAAAAGTTTTCCGACGAACTCCGTGACATTTATCACAAGAACTCTTGACAAAATAGAGAAAGCAAGAGTCCCTAAAGAAAGTCCAACACGGCAAAATTGTAAAATGTTGCAGGCTCGGTTTGATTAAGCCTGTTCATGAACGGTACTGGAAAGTGCAAGTTTACCTCCACGCCCCCTAGCACCGGCTAAAGCAGAATTCAACATTAAACATGAACTGGTGCAATTTGTTATCATAAGAACTCCGTTCCTCGTGGTGTAACAGTTCCTACCTCGTGACATAGAGGGTGTGATGTTTCATGTTACTCGGCAAATAACTGGCTTTGGCTGCTCAAGTGTGAATGGCTGATTTTTGTCGAACAACTTATCCTGCTATAAACTGCTGATAAAATAATTCAAGGAGGAAACAAATATCATAAAGGCCCATCAATCCTCAGAAATGCTATCATTTTTATTTCGCAAAAACTGTTTATTATGGTATCTTGTTACAGTGTGCAAAATACTCATTTGCTATATACATAACCTATCTTTTGCATCTTACGGAAGGTGTATTGTAATCACCATAGTTTACTATTAACATCATGTCGCATACATTAATGAAATACCTTTTAAGGCCCAGTGTGTCCCAGAAATTCCTTTAGTTTTTAGTTACTAAAGGTTTTATTTATTTTGGTGTCCAGATATTGTTTCTCAAAACGTTACTGTCTGACCTATTACCTGTAACATAGTTTGCTTCTTGTGTATTTCGGCAATTAGTACAGTTGAAATGATTTTGTATATTGTTTGGAAGTCAAAATACTTCTTTGTTAACATTCTGCTACTTATATGGCATATAATGTCACATTCAAAGCTAATTCTTAGGTTATAAGCATCTAGAAATGCTCCAAAACCATTATTTCAACGTTATAAATTCATGTTTGCTTTTGTATAGAATGATAAATTTATTCATGTCTGAGGCGTATTGGGCCTTTAATATTGACAATATCAGGTTGTAAGTGAGCATCAGTTTAATATCTGCCAGCTGCTCCAGAAGGCAATATATTTATATTGGAAATTTATACTAGTATTTCGACACATGAGAAGCGAATAGAGAGAGTCACGTGATATCATAGTTATGAGATCAAAGCACTTAAATATTACAATAACAATTATGCTGCGATAGAGAGAACATATTTTCAGTCAGAGCAACAGTGTTGTGTTTACTACGTAGAAATATACTAGAAACATATTTTTAAAGTTATAAAATGGGATGTGTATCTTCATCAAAAAGGGAGAACGCGTATAAAGATAATTGTAAAGAATATCTTAAAATAGCCTCGATGCAATCTTATCAAAATGAGCTAACATTCAAAGAGAAACGAATCGTTAAAGAAACTTGGAAATATATGACAAAGGATCTTGCTGAAAATGGCCTTCAAGTGTTTCTCAGGATATTTGAACTTAGCCCAGATGTAAAGAAATTGTTTCATGTTGAAGATGTACGACATTCAGAACTTTCAAAGAACCAATCAATTAGAGCACATGGGCACAGATTTATTCTTGCTATAGGTGCTGCGGTTCATTGCTTGGATGATGAGGATACTGACAAAGATGAGCTCAATAAGATATTACTTGTTCTGGGTCAACAACATAAACAGTTTTCGGGTTTCAATCCGGAGTATTTCGAAGTATTTTACGAAGCGCTTATGTGGCGCTGGGAAATATGCATGGGGGAAAAGTTTACAAAGGATGTCTCAGACACTTGGAGTCACGTTTTCTTCTATTTAATGTTAAAACTGAAGGAAGGAATCAGCTCTCCATCAAATACACAGATATCAGATGATCACAATTTTCTAAATATCTGAAAAGTGTTTTATTAAATGGAAACATATATCTAAATATGAACATTTTTATTTATATAACAATTAAAAGAAACATAAATAGCATACATCAGAAAAAAAACTTCTTTTCAAATATATGATTTGTTATTATAAACGGGATAAAAAGAAATATAAGGGTGGTTTTGAAAATTGTATGTAAAATTCACCTTTATAATGCTTTATTACTTATTTTAATAACTGTTGTATTCCAAGCATACAATCGGGAGAAAATTAGATAAAAATAAAAAAAAACTGTTTAATAAAAGTATAATAATGTTTTTGTTTGAAATAAACTCAAGAAACAATGATCGAAAAAACCTATACGTTGCTATCACATTATTTAAATGGCCTTCTGTTGCTCAGTAGAAAGAGTCGCAGACATTGATCACAGACTACTCACCGCTGTAGAAAAGAACTCCAGGAATTTTTTTTTTGATTTTATTTCATGTGAGGAAGCATTCCAGCTAACTAACGGAAGAAAAATTGTTCTACTCAGGTGCCCGACTGTGCCTTAACATGAAGTAGCATCTGAGATAGTCTTCCACCAGGAAATTAAATGATCTAGACAGGGACGGTGTGACTTAAAATTCTACACAATATGATTGAATTTGTGATGAGTTCTACATGTATTTCACTTATCTTCAGCTTTCAGAAAGTCAAATATACAACAGCTCAACGAGATTGATCATATTAATGGAAATGCGCGTGTTATATACATTGGACTACAATCATCATAGAAGTGCATTTAAACAATATCAATAATGAAATAATTATTCTTCACTTCACGTTCTGGTTTTATTTTGATGTGAGAGTTTTAAAGTTTATTTATGACTCTGTTGCTTTACAGCAATAGATAAATGAGGAAAATGCACCATTTTCATTTTAAGAAACTTATATCTTACGTTTCCAATAATTATATTTGTATACTTATATTATCTAATTTAAATGCTCAAAACAAATTATTTCACCACCATTGTTTGTTTTCCAGTCATCTGAAATATCATTCGTATTGTGCTTCTTTTTATTGTTTCATTGTTATTTGTAAATAGATTACAATTGTTAAGTTTTTTGTCATGTGTACTTAAAAGAAACTAAAGAGCTGAAAATTAAAATATCAAAATGTATGCTTATACTTATCATTGTTTTTAATTTATATAAATACAATAAAATGTTAACAACACCTTTTGAGTATGAACATGTTTCGAACAATTCTTTAGATATTTTGAAAATGGTATGGGTCAAATACGGTGACATCCGTGAACTATGTTGCTTTGAAATATTTTGAATTTGGTCACAGTGGATAAACCTCGAGTTTTACATTGTAACTAATGTAAAACAGGCAAAAAAAGTTTCAATTATGCTACCGTGAATGCCATATATACTTATACTCGTATAAGGACCTATCGAAATGGATTGCTTTGGCTAAAAAAAATCACGTTTCATATTCATTATTTTGATGTATCAAATATTGCAGAGTTAATGCGCAATGCTTGAAATTTTGCCTAGAGAATATTAACCTTACCATGACATGTTTCAATCAACGATAAGTATTTGTGAAATGAGCAATCAATTAGTGCAATTCGAAATAATGGCATTCTATTCGCTAAATATTCATCTGTAGGACAATATTAATATCCGTAATTCTCATTATTTCTGTCAACAATATTGTTCCTGGGGGACTTCATGCATATATATTACTCACGTACTCTGCAATTTATTCCCTTGTACTCTGCAACTTATTCCGACATCAAACGCTGATCTTGAATATGTCCTAATTAATGATGTTCACTTTTTGATTGCATATCCGCTAATATTCTTAAACTTTTTATTGTTAATAATTCTACTCAGTTTCTCAATGAAATTTGATAGAAGATGTAAACATAAAGTGGATAAAGTATAATAATTATACTTGATAAGAAACAAAATGATTTTATCGTGATTAATCTGCTTAGAAATAAGCAAACAAATCATATTCAGTGGCACCCCCTCCTACCCCGCCATAGAACCAAAAACAAAAGCAAGAACAACATTAAAAAGAAAAACAACAGCAACAAAAAGCATACAAACGAAAACAACAAAAAACGCACAAAAAGCTACAGCCTTAAAGACGACATCGATCATTTCAAATTGTGTTTAATTTTTCTTTTATGATGTTTAATTATAATACAAATGTTAAATAAATTGTATGAAACAGAACAGTTTCATTCTGGATAAATGAATATATGAAAAATGTAACAAACGTCATAAAGACCTACTACGATCAAAAAAAGAATATGCATTCCTAGTGGAAAATCATGGAATATCTGGACAACAAAATATCAATTTCAAAATAAATTCAAGCATATAAAATTTTTATACAACACTTTTAAAATGAATCATTTTATAAATGATACAATCAAAGCACAACGCATGAATTTGTATTATTACTTATTAATATATTATTAGATATGCTGTATTGATGTAATATTTCGTGCTCTGACAATTTTTGTTGGACTAACATATCTCTTTAATAAAAGGAGTCTGGTGACAAAATTTTATAGCTTTTATTGTAGAAGTTCTGTTTCAGGTAACTAAATGGAGATAAGAGATGGTTGTAGTCTTTGTTAAGACTTGATGAGTGGCCTGGTTGATTGTTTGTGACATTTTGACTTGTGCTGTATATGAGTATTCAGAGTTCGACCATTTAAGCTATATTTAATTAAATATCAAAATATTTCTATCTTTATTGTTTTGTGTACAATGTTATCAATTGAAAAGCTTCCAATTCATACTCCTCAAGAGAAAAGAACCTCTTATATTGTGCTTTCATTGTGGCATATTACAATCAAGTAACTACTTCAGTACGAAATGATATTCCTAATAACTTGTTATTTCATTCCAGATTATAACCTTAGAAATAATGTGGGTTATTATTAATTGATAATTTTCCTTTGCATATTCTACCACATTCGCATATATTTTAAACCACCCTGTACCTTAAAACCAAGTTTCCATGAAAATTTATGTCATTGCACTCGTAACTATTTTCTTACAACAGCGTATAAAATTACAACTTTATTCATAGCTATAAAAATGCGTCATCCTAAGCGTTCCATTGTACAGCTCGCGACTCATCTGGCACCCCAATATCAGATGAAATTTCAGATGGCTAAAAGTAACGGAAACGCCAGTCTGATTTTGTATGGTCTAAATGATTGTCATAATAACTTACGTATGGAAAGCAATTAATTTGTTTTTACATTTCAACACTTAAATTTACGTGATGTTCATATATTTTGTGACATTCGGTAGAATTTGAAATATCAAATTGACAAATGAATGTTTATTCTATAATTGTATATCATATGTATGTTGTTGTTTTAATGTTTATCTAATTGACAGTATTGTTATGTGTAAACTCATGTATTGTTTAGAGAATGAAAGAATATTAGATGAAAATTTATAAATGTTTCTTTTGTATCAGAACTATTTATTCGAAATCAAATATTCTTGTGTAAACAATTATTTTAATCTAGTTGTATTTAGTGTTTTGGATATATTAATGTTTACTCGTATATTCAACATGTTTACCAGAATTGCCATTACCATAGTAACAACAATGTTGCTTTTTAGTGATTGAGACAAAATAAGTGAGATAAAAGCAATGTTTTGAAATAGGCGTAAAAGCTGAGAAACAAACAATTATAAAAGACGCGGAATTAAGTGTTGCTTCATTAAATTGAATTAGGACTATAATGAACTGCTTGCGTACACATTTTTATACGGCCCTTTTAGTTTTTCTTGATTTAAAATTTAATGGAAATTACTTTGAGTGCGACAGTTCACGGATGTGTCGACATCGTGTTACTTATTGTTTACGAGTTAAAGTGCATTTAAATGAAAAACTATTGGTTGGATAATAAGGGCAAATATAATTAATACCAGGATGTGCCAATATATACAATATAATGCAATATGAAGTTTATTTCCTAATTAAGATTGTAATTTTTGTATTTGTGTATTCTCTGCAAAGTTTCAAGTATCTTTTTTCAAGTGATATCAAAATCATATGTGTAGGAAACCGGTTCAAAATACCTTTCACGAGTAATTTCATGTAAAATATGACTAGCAAACGCATTGTTAAAATTACTATAAACATGCTTACATGAAATGCAAGGGAATCTATTCAGCTAACACTTTGATAATATCACCATGTCACGTAATTTTATTGAAATGGGGTAAATGGGAAACAGTGTAAAACCCTGATGCTATTGTACAAGGCGCAGCAAATTTATTTGACTGTTCGGTTTGTTCTATTTTTCAATCAGTGTGATTGTTCCTAATTGTATTTGATATTTTATACATTTATTGTACCCTTTAGCACTATTGTGAGGAAACCTTAATAACCACTTTTTAAGTCCGCATTCCATTATGTTAAATATGATGAAGCATGTTGGGCTCAAACCCACTTTGGCTGGGATAAGGGGCAGACGCCTCTTTTACCGGAATACAACTACACTTACTATACTTTGATTTTGTGAATCACTTAGGAATCTGGTAACTGAAGTACATACATATTGCTATAAAACCTACATGCTACGTACATATTTTACAAATAAGTACAATAATTTTGCATTTTGGCTTTATTTGTATATGCCATTTTTGATCTTTAAACTATTGTTCTAAAAGAAAAAAACACTTTATGCTTAAAGTAAAAATATCCTAATAAGCATACTAGTATTACATGTCCTTATGTAACAATAACTATGCTTGCTTTCGTAACCATTCATTTGGAATTATATATTTTAAAAGAGATCGATTAAGATCTCATCAATTAATTTGTTGTTCTGGAAAAATGTCAAGGTTTGAATAGAACAAGAGAAGTTAATCCGGTGTACGGACAAAAAGGTACGCTTTCAATAAATGAAAAAAATGCTTCCTTTCATTAATTATGATTTTGTTATTTTGTATAAAGATTTCACATCACGCACGATAGGAACGTTTTAAGACATAATCGTGACAAGACTAATGTGTTTACTATTTTGTCAGGCAGTTCTAGTTTTAAACCTTTTTATAAACAATAGAAACATTAATCAGTGCATCGGATCTACACAGAAAACAACAAACAATTAAACAAAACAATTTAGATATTGTTTTAAATACCAGAAATTGCATATTTGTTGTACCGAAACAGAATAATACCTTTTAAAAACTGTTAATGTATTTAATTTAATAGTAAAGATAGATCTTTTTTAAAACAAAATGCTTATCAAAATGTCTTGTTTTGTGTATAGAAATCGTTTGTCGTTTTCTAAATGTTTTTATATCATATTTTGGAATGCAATGGGTTGTTATTGTCAAAATATAATTTACCAAATTTATAAAACAATAAAATCATCATAAAAAATGATTGTTTTATAATCGACTCAGTTCCATTGCTGGATGAATTTACTTGATCAAATTCATATCACGTATGTTCATTATCCAATGTCTGAGACATTTCGGTACATACCTAATCTGATATATATAGATGTCCTTGCAATGTTCGTACAAATGATCAGACAAATTCAGTGAAATGTTTACAGCGAACTGTGTTAACGTCAAGAATATCTCTACTGATAGCACGCAAAATGACTTGATATTTAATAGTTTTGCTTTGTTTAATCCAATACTGTTGTAGAAATTTATTTAAGTTGACAATTGTATATAACTATAAACAGAAAAAATAATACAAAGTGAAAGGACTGGCAGATTTTATGTCAAATTTGCTTCGTAGAACATACTGAACAACCGTATAAGTGTAACGTATAATAGCTTGTGTTAAGAAACAAAGTTATTTCTATTAAATTTGTACTTTTTCAGAATTTCTCGTATATTCAACGATTTTTTTCCATGCTAAACCAGTTTTTGAAAAAAAAGCTCAGCGTTGCGATATTGTTAGTGGTCACTGTAAAACATTGAATACTGGTAACCGAAAACACTAATCGATGCATTTTCCATTATTTGTAAAGAGTAGACTAAATAAAACTAATAATGCAACGTTCGTTTCTTTGTCTTTACTTTTTTCCAATTGCCATTATCTATGTAAGTGTTAAGTTAATTTTCTTATGTTGCTATATTAGCAATTAATTGTTATAGCTATAAAGAATAAGTATTTTGTAATGAATTAAATACTATTTGTTTACATTTTGCTAACTTTACGACACAGAACTGCACGTTCAATGCGACTTTCTTCAGTAGTTGAACATATAATATGGTCTAAATCCATAATTAAAACATTTTAACAAATGTTTGACATTTTGTAAAGAATCGAAAAATATAAGTTTCTGAGGCATAGTGTGCCTTTAACCTTTAGCCCATTCATATGAACTAATAACTTATTATATTTTAAATCAAATCAAAACGTCTTGAAACATGTCAAGAAAAAAAATCGGTGACACTTTGAGTCGCTGTAAGCATAAACAATGTATCATAAATAGGAAATTGTTAACGATTACATTAATTGCACTGTCTTGTAAAAATACTTAACTATTACTAAGAGCCTGCTTGAAGTAATTTCCTAAGACGTACTTTAATCTAAGCCACAAATGGTGATTGCAAACAGAAATTAACATCGGGCCATTAACAGTGAGGGTATAATCTAAGAAAAACAAATGTCATACGTCATTGCTATATCGACGTTATTGATTTTTCTTTTATTACTGGATGATATATCCATGATAAAGTCGGAGAGATAGTGTAATCTTGGCCTTTTCTTTTCAACAATTGGGTACGGCACCTCACAGAATCATTGTTATTTCTCTCTTTGAAATTGTTTCGAAGGTAAGTTCATTGAACATATATATGTTAACAATTATCGAAGGGAATGTTTCTAGATTGAACGACTGTCATACCTAGAATATTTAGTTGCGTATAATCGTTACATTGTTGATTTATCACTGTCATAGAACTATAGATTTGTCATCATGAATAACTGAATGATTTCAAATGTAATTTATCTGTGAACAATGTATATTTGTAAAACAAATTTGTGATAAAGAATCATATATCATTCTGTGACGTCGAAAAGTTCGCTATGTTGTCTATGCTCCAACAGATGTTATTTCTCCAAATGTTTATTAATTCCTACTGTGGCATGTATGGGACTTGGGAAATAAAATATTATATTTGACTTGTCATGTGTGCACATGAACGTATTACGTGCATACGTGTTAACTACTTGCAAGTGTAAAAGTGATAAATGATACGCACATACGTGATACTCATATGTGGACACGTAGTACACAACACGTGTGCAAAAGTTACAGCAACATTAAAGCGTTGTTTAATTTGTGGATATGCGCAGTTTTGAATCTTGAGCACTCTGTGTATAGTTAAAGCATCTAAATATCAAAACAAATAAGCTACCAGCTAGGCTGAAGTTCTAGTTAAAATCGAATACAGGAAAATGCAAACTGATAATTGTTTATTTCAAATCCAAAAACACCATTTGTTCGATTTAAAATCTAAATAAAAGCTAAATTATTCTGAAAGGGCCCTTGACGTTACACACGTGTTTTGATTACTACATACTCGCAATGTGGAGTGATCCTACAAATAGAGCGGTCACACGACCATCAACATTATCGTACTATTTATCACACTGAATCAGCCTAAATCTGCAATTTTCACTTTTGAACTTTACACTGCTCTCTAGGGATCTCGCTCTTTTCCAGATCTTTATTCCATTCATCACGACATTAAAAGTCACATAACCGAGGACATGGAAATATATATGTCATCGCTCTAAGGCTAAGTGTTTGTTTACTAAATGGCGTGACGTGACATAGATAAAGCAAACATTACTTATACATTGCTATTTGTTCAGGACATTTTCAAATAATCTGCGACCGATAAATAAGAAAATACATTTGGCTTAAGCAGTAAAAGCTACGGCATCTATTATTGAATAACTGGCACAAACGTTAATAATATGTTGCAATAGGTTGCAATAGGGATTATAAAAACATCAGCCTTAGGAGGAAATTGTTAAATGTTAACTATTTTCATACAAATTGACATTTGAAAAGCCTTCGTTGACATTTTATATTTAAGCTGCAAGTGTCTTTGATAATTGCTTTGTGAATGATTCAACCTGTTTTTTTCTCCATAGTTTGACTATGAATTGATAAGACATTAAAAGGAAACAGAATTAAAAAAAAAAAAAATTTGTAAGGCAAGAAACAATTAAATATTTTGCTTCGTATTACAAATTTCGAAATTGCTGTCTGGTTGTTATTATTTAATATATCATGTCTAATTTGCTAAAAGATAAAATCAATAATGTTAAATTGAATTTTATTGCTTGCTTGTATTTTCAACTTGTCACTGCCACCCCATTCCTTTACAAGTACAAATGTTGCTGCAATGCAGCAATTGAGAAGCTCCGCGCAAAAAAATTCGCTCATTACAGATACCTTACCAAATTATTCCTACGCACAGGTCATGTTATATTCAGATTAAGGACTATTGTAGATTTTTTCCGAATGTTTTGTTAACCATTTTTTGCATAATTATACTTATCTTATGCACTGTCAATAACTGTCCATCGTTAAAAAGAGGGGAAAATATTTAATATAAAAATGCATTCGCTGATGCCTACCTGGTAAGGAAAGTAATTCCATTGAATACAAACAAGACTTACAAGACTTGTAAATGTTATGTGACATGACTGTACTGTGTTTTGTTTCAGTAACAGAAGATAGATGATAGAAATATCAAAGTCTGTTATAATTGTAACAAATATACAAATAGTAATAAAAGGGACTAATATTATAATATAGTAATATTACATATATATTTTTCATGTCAAATTAAAAAAATGGTTTCTTTCAATACTGAAAGTAGAACACACTCTGGAATGAAAAAATGGGATGAATTTCCAAAAGACCAAATTCAGGATTTTTTTGTTTGTTATTGTTTGGTTTTATTAACCTGTCAATTACATACTGATTACACGGTCGATGCACACAGTATATTAATCTTCGGTAGATTTTCGGTAAGTTCCGTGAGATGTACGCTGTACGATGGAATTTAATTTAATTTGTATCTCTAAAATAATAGTACTCAGCGTTATAGCGCAATCGGGTAAAGCACGAGCTTATAATCTAAGTGTCACACGTGTTTTAATTTCGAGACCGCGTTGGTCCATGTTTTTTTTTCTTATTAATACTTTCAACATTATTGAAGCTATATTATGATTATTTTATGTTGTTCGTTTTTTTATGTTTTACTTAATTGTGTTATGTCTATACTATTTTTAAATAACATGTTGTTTAAAATTGAAACGGTTTAAAATCAATAAATGTCTTTTCAATGCCGTAAAACGCACTTCAAATCTGTTTCATTAAAGTATACTGCAAAAATAAAGAAAGAGTACTTAAACAATGGCAACAGTAAGGATCGAACCACAGACCTCTCATCAGACCTATCAGGCATTCTCTTAACCGACTGTGCTATTGTGAATTAACGAAAACCTTCACGTTAAGCTGGCGTGACTTTTAATCCATGACTTATATACTTCACATTAATTCTCGTAAACTACACGGACCAAACCGAAGTGGGACCGAATATTTAAATGAGTCCTATGATGTATTCATAATTGACAGGTCAATAAAATCAGATTATATACACGCGTTACATGGTGATAAGTATTTATCAATATAATAGAAGACTGTTACCTGAATTTAAGGTAGGTATGAGGAAATTCACTTATATCATATTCGTGCGAGACAAAGATATGAAAGCTATTTGACATTGGTAATATATAAAAAACTATTGTTAATTAATTTTTAGGGAGATCAATATATATTTTATGTTGAATTGCTTTAAAACCATTCATAAAAAAACATTACACTTCATGTTCAAACTGCAGATCAATGTTTCTGTTGTTGTCGTGATATCTATCTATAGCCTATGCTTAAGGTGATTCCGCTTTGTCAGTCATGTTTGTTTTAACTAAAGTCTGTCCAAAGTGACAGTAGGCCAAAATTCATATAACAACAAAGCTCTAATTGTAAAATGATGAACCATTTGAAAATACACTTCCAGGTTTATATTTTAACACAATTATGAACAAAAATAAAAATGATAACAATAAGAACATTTACCTTGAATGTGCCACATTTCTGAAGACCAAAAACATTCTGTTGCAAAGTTTTATGCACATTTCATGTATTGCAAAATCCTTTTAAAAGTCTGTTTTAGTGCCAACAAAAGCTATTTTTTGGAGCAAATACAAAAATCTTTCAAAACTTAACTCCAAATAAATCATATCTCATGTCCTTGTAAGCACATGGCCTCCATTATTATTTGTAAAAAAATAGTGCAAGAAAACAATCATCATTTATAGCCTTATGAACTACAATTAAAATGAAAACACAATCAAACTTTAAAATCTAACCTTTTTATGTGTAACAGTGAAGTGTGTTTGTTTGTCATGTACACAAGAAATAGGTAAATGATGTTTATTTTCATGGTACTACTATTTTACACATGGCATGGAGGCCATGTTTTTTCAAAGTCAGATAAACTACTTTCCTAAGATTTATGTTTTTAAAAGTTTTTGTTTGTATTTTCTGCAAAAAGTGCCATTTGTTTGCACTAAAAAAGACTTTAAACTGGATTTTGCCATTCATGAAATTTGCATAAAGATTTGCAACAGAATGTTTTTGGTCTTCAGAAATGTAGCCCATTCAAGATAAAATTTTATTGTTATCATTTTTATTTTTGTTTAAAATAGTTTTTAAAACATAGAATTGGAAGTGTACTTGCAAATAGCTCATCATATAACAATGTGAGCTTTGTTGATATATGAATTTTGGCCTACTCTCACTCTGCTCAAACTTTGTGTAAACAAACTTGGCTGATAGAGCGAATAACTTTAAAGAGGGTCCATCCGTTCGCACGGCTACATAATGCAGCTTCGCTGTCGAGTACGGATCCCCGAATATGTCAGCATTCACACCAGTATTACAAAGTGGTAAGCTGTATCAATAACGTTAATGAAATGTAACTTAATATACTAAAGTTTAATTATTTCAAAACAACCAATATATCAACATGTTATTATTAAACATTTAATTTCATAAATATAAATTAAAAATAATTATCAAAAGCAAACTTGTTAAAATCTTTCGCCTGAAATCTTCTATATATTGACAAATTCAATCACTAATAGTATACTTGATATGCTGTGTGTAAATGTATTTCAAAATGTAACAAATTATAATTGCATGTACTACTAAAAAAGGGAAATAACAAATGTATAACATTTATAGCTATTTATAGATTTCGAATTTATGTAACAGCAGAACTGCTTTCCGGTTCTCATTTATTAATATGACATGCTGCGGGAAACCAATATAGAAATCGAAAGGAGTTCATGAATGCGGATTTACTTTTAGCTGTTAATCGAAAGGATTTATTGCTCAAATCCGGGCCCATGGACAAAAAAAAAATAGTGAACACAAATAGCTTCGCGCCTGTGGGCGCGGAGCAATAAATATATTTTACATCAATTTTTCACACATTAAGTGTAAAACTGATGTAAGTTTCTATAGATGTCTTGAAATGATAATTATAGATTTTCATTCATTTTCATAAATGGGATATTTATTTATAAGGCTGGATATCGTGAAAAAAGCAAAGTAGTATTACACATGTACCATAAAAAATCAAACTACTATTTTACACATGGCATGGAGGCCATGTTTTTTCAAGGTCAGATAAACTACTTTCCTAAGATTTATGTTTTTAAAAGTTTTTGTTTGTATTTTCTGCAAAAAGTGCCATTTGTTTGCACTAAAAAAGACTTTAAACTGGATTTTGCCATTCATGAAATTTGCATAAAGATTTGCAACAGAATGTTTTTGGTCTTCAGAAATGTAGCCCATTCAAGATAAAATTTTTATTGTTATCATTTTTATTTTTGTTTAAAATAGTTATTAAAACATAGAATTGGAAGTGTACTTGCAAATATTTCATCATATAACAATGTGAGCTTTGTTGATATATGAATTTTGGCCAACTCTCACTCAGCTCAAACTTTGTGTAAACAAACTTGGCGGAAAGAGCGATTAACCTAAAGAAGGGTCCATCCGCTCGCAAGGCTACATAATGCAGCTTCGCTGTCGACTACGGTACCCCGATTAAGATAGCATTCATACCATACAAAGTGGTAAGCTGCATCATTGACACTTATGAAATGTAACTTAATATACTAAAGTTTAATTATTTCAAAACAACCAATATATCAACATGTTATTATTAAACATTTAATTTCATAAATATAAATTAAAAATAATTATCAAAAGCAAAATTGTTCAAATCTTTCGCCTGAAATCTTCTATATATTGACAAATTCAATCACTAATAGTATACTTGATATGCTGTGTGTAAATATATTTCAAAATGTAACAAATTATAATTGCGTGTACTACTAAAAAAGGGAAATAACAAATGTATAACATTTATAGCTATTTATAGATTTCGAATTTATGTAACAGCAGAACTGCTTTCCGGTTCTCATTTATTAATATGACATGCTGCGGGAAACCAATATAGAAATCGAAAGGAGTTCATGAATGCGGATTTACTTTTAGCTGTTAATCGAAAGGATTTATTGCTCAAATCCGGGCCCATGGACAAAAAAAAAATAGTGAACACAAATAGCTTCGCGCCTGTGGGCGCGGAGCAATAAATATATTTTACATCAATTTTTCACACATTAAGTGTAAAACTGATGTAAGTTTCTATAGATGTCTTGAAATGATAATTATAGATTTTCATTCATTTTCATAAATGGGATATTTATTTATAAGGCTGGATATCGTGAAAAAAGCAAAGTAGTATTACACATGTACCATAAAAAATCAAACTAATAAAAACCTAAAATATAAATATTTAAGTATGCTATTATAATTTTACTACTGATTTGATAATTTGTTAAACAAAAATTTTTATATTGTGTTTTAAATAACAAAAAAAAACATAATCATAAATTAAAGCCGAGTTATTTTACCAAATAATAGGCGTAATTAGTTTAAAATAATTTTAAAGTAAAACTTTATATGATATACTTACATAGACGTGCCATTTAAGGAACGACACAATTTTTTTTAGTTAACTTGCAATATTATCGAAACGATAATCATGTTATTTAAGATTCTGGTACAACGTATGAAGTTTCTAAATTCGAAACATATTGATTATACTATTTTTAGATTCACTTTGAGAAGATTTATAATTTCATTATTTGCAATACATTAATTTATTCTGTAATGTACGAAAGACCGGTGGGGACATGAACACACGATTACAGCTTCATGAATTCTCGATTTTAACTTCACGAATTCACGATTTCAACTTCATGAATTCATGATTTCAACTTCGTAAATTCACGATTTCAACTTCAGGAAGTTGAAATCGTTAATTCATAAAGTTGAAATCGTGAATTCGTGAAGTTGAAATCGTGAAATCACAAAGTTAAATTCGTGAATTCACAAAGTTGAATTCGTGAATTCACAAAGTTGAATTCGTGAATTCACAAAGTTGAATTCGTGAATTCACAAAGTTGAATTCGTGAAGTTAAAATCGAGAATTCATGAAGTTGAAATCGCGAATTCGTGAAGTTGAAATCATGAATTCGTGAAGTTGAAGTCGTGAATTCTCGAAGCTGAAATCGTGAATTCGTGAAATCCGTATGTTGAAAACGGGAATTCACGAAGTTTAAATTGTGAATTCATGAAGATTAAATTGGGAATTCATGAAGGTTAAATGGCCCTACTGGTCTTTCGTAGTAATGCTATGCTTTGCTTATTTCAAGTATGACATCAAAATACTGTGATACAAATATATTAAGTTAAAGCTTTTTCAAAAGCAATTAGGCTTTCCTGAGAACGTTTCTAAAATATATAAATAATATTCAACTTTATACACGATAAAATATTCCATAAACTATTGATTTAAGCATAATACAAAATGGTTTTGGCGTCAATGGACTTTTGGTCGAGGTAAGCTTCTTTCAAACGTTTGGAGAATTTGATATGTTCTGTTAGAAGGAGATTATTTAAAAGTCGTGACTTAAAACACTTGAGTTCTGTTTCTCCATTGCCTAGACATGGCAGTTGTTTCCAGAAGTTGCATGCTATAAAATAGTTTGCAGATTTTCTTTATCAATAAGCGTGTGCTTGATGCATGTTAGAATATAATCAGGCTCTTTATGCTCTCCTGCAGAGATTTATATTGTGATAACATGTAAGATTATACTAGTTCAAAGCTTTATGAAACTATGTTAAAATACTTTAATATTTATATTTATATTATTATATTTAAAAGTGAATTGATAAAAGTAAGTCATTGTTATCTTTGACTATACAAATATTAGAATATGGTCTCTCCCTCTATACACAGAATATTGAATATTAAGATGTATTCTTAGAAAAGATAATGATCACATTTGAAATGAAATTAATGTTACTGATAAGGTAGTGCAAGGCATGGGTTAATGCTTTGCCATGATATACAAATATTTTTTGTGTGTTTGTTTCATTTTACGCCTTTTCCCAACAGTATTTCAGTCATATAGGCGGTTTTTTTCCTAACCATCGTTCCTGGAGAGTTACGAGTACACCAGTACTATACTACCTTTTTCCGTGCTAAACTACCAAAGCATTTACATGTAACTAGAATTACGTAAAGAAGAATCTAATTATTCTAATAAAGTTCTACACATTTGATTCAAAGTTGATTTCTCAAATCTAGTTTTAAAGAAAAAATGAATAATATTTAACGTCCCTATGACACGGAAAGACATGCCACCATGGTAATGCGTTCATTCATTGCGACATATTATAGAATTTGTTTGCAATTTATGACATTACGCTGTCCTTGCATATGGTTACACATTACATATTGAATATCATAACTGGAATATAATTTATATAAATTATTGTACAAGATTAGATGATTGATATCATCATTTGGTTTTATTGAAATTGTATCTTTTATTAGATATAAATATTGTGTTTTCTATATCCTGTTTTGTATCTCGCAAGCAAACAAATCTTTAAAAGAAAATGATGGAAAACAATTGTAATATTTTACAAACAACTATAAATTGTAAAGGAGACAATTACAAAATAATTTAGGTTTATAAGAATATGGGACAAGTAACACAAGAAAAGGTTAATAAACTTAAAGGTAAAAGTTTAACTATTTTGTTGTAAATTAAAGAAATAGCTTAATCAAGCTTCATATTTGTTTTACTCTTATATATAAAAACATTGATCAGAGAATCAGAAATGACTGATTTTGTTGCAAAAAAGTAACACCATATATCAATATGAACTTGCTGTACAGATGAACAAAAATCTACAAGACAGATAAATAATTGATATTAATAGTTGCTGAAAGTTTATATAACGTCTTAGTGATTTTAAGGTTATATAAAAGGCTTTCAATTTGAACTTGCTATAACTCGCAATAATCGAACAATATATTGGTCCTTTAATTTGTAACTAATTTAAGGAAATCTGTTTACTCCTATGGCCATATCATGAAAGCATGGCTTATTCAAATAATGTAAATCCTTGTGAAATAGAAAATTAAAGGACGTTAACAGAAATAACAAACATAATGTCATGTACGTATATAAACACATAACGTTTGCATTAAATTTTACATTAAATTTCAGTCAAATGATAACTTAAAATTCCAAAGTAAATTCTTCTAAAATGTTTGTGGAATTTGATATTTAAATTTGTTAAGTAAGGAAAGAATTGCACGCGACATGGTAGTGAAATTGTCAGTACATTAAGTGCAAGAGGAATTTGTTTCATAATTTTGCATTCTATAAATAAATAAAAAGAATAAACAGCACGTGTGCTTGATGCACGGCTTTATAAAAGCAGGAATTGAGTGCACTCCTGTTGAGATAAATATACAAATTCAATATCAATTAATGCCTACACTATTTCAAAATTTACTTCAAGTTTAAATATTCAAATAATATAACCAATTAATTATATATTTAAGCATCATTTATGAAAAGAAAATGTTTATTTATGAAATTAATTGAATGCAATAAATATATAACAAACTTTGCTCAATATAGATTTTGATATTCAACCCAAATCTCGCATTTTTGGATTCAATTTAAAATTCTTCCCCTTTATTATCCGACACTTTCTAAAATTCCTCATTTCTGTCATATCATCCAAACCTTTTAGATATTTAAAAATGCATTTAGTGTTTAACCAATCATTTGATAAATGATACCGGTGCAATGAAATAATTTGAAGCTTTAAAAGCTTTTTTCCTTACTTACTTCAGCTTAGTGTTATTTATATTTTTCTGGCCCTCCAGAAACATTGATTCCAATCCTGCTTAGTATTAAAAGTTGTTAAGATTTAGAAACCTCTTATTCCATTGCTAGAGATGATAGAGATGTTGCACTTTTTCTAGGAATTCAGATTGAAGTTAACATGTCAATCGGCTAACTACTGTTTACATTGCTCTTGGAGGGAGTTCCCCTTTTCAAGATGATTACGAATTAGACGTTTTGATTTTCTCTTTGTTTTGACTCTCAGCATCATCAAAACAGTTTGCTTACTTCTTAAATATGAGAAAAATGCACACTCTGTTGACACATTGTACTTTCGAATCGAAACGTTTGCGTTGGCAATTAATGAAAGTCTCTGATGCTCTTCAGTTACTTTGCATGATAATACATTGTATATATAATATATATTACATGTAAATAATTTTAATGGTACCTGCATCTTCAAAGTTTAAATATTGCTTGTTCTAGACTTGTTTAAGACATTTTTATTAAATCTAATACAATATTTATTTACTTGCATTTTGTATTTCGTCTTTTAACTAATCCATTTTATATTGAATCGAAAACATCTGTATTTTTACATATTTTGTAATAGAACAATCGACATTTGTAAATAGCTTGTGCATATTTTTAGCAAAACATAATTCTCATGATCATATCTTTTTACAGATGATATATTGCCATAATCAAAATATGCAATTTTACTTCTTGGCACAAGTTTGCTTGTGCAATATTGTTGCCGAAGCTTGTCTGATAAGGAATGAAGATCATAAGATAGCATTCTGCAATCAATCATTTATAACAAACGATGATATGTCAACTTTATTCGATCATAAAATTCTGAACAAATGACTACAATTTTTAAGAATAATAAGTGGAACAAACGTTAAATCCAGGAATCATCGCTTAATTCAATTTCATAACCTTGAATCACCTACCTCGGGGACTACGTTCTATAAACGTTGTATTGCCTTTATTGATCTTTGTTATTATTTGTTTCCTCTTTGTCGTGATAGATAATCGTATAAACATACGTATTGATGAATGATTCTGAACATCGATGAATAACAGAGAAACGTACTCTGTAGATTTGTGAAAA
>NW_026855332.1:0-55749 GCF_026571515.1 Ruditapes philippinarum
AGAATTACTTAAACAGTCTTCCAAACAGACTGTTTCGAAAATGTTTTTTCTAGTGACATCTATGATAGGGTACATCACACACACATAGTATCCCCTTGAATTATGTTTTGTAGGAGTGCCTACTTAACTTACAACCAATGAAATCGATATAGATTGTATAACATTTTGCAAGCAGAATATTGTTGGAAAGTCTTTTTGCTGTAAACTAGATTTACTAAAATATGACAAATTTGATGACAGATGAAGGATATCAACAAAACAAAATATTTTGCATCTGGAAGGAATCTTTCTAGAATCTCTGAAAGGCTGCCAGAAACTGATTATAACTATGGTAATTGTATGTAGGCCAGTGTGAAATTGCTATGAAGCTGCAGGAAATGTGTTTGTCATCACAATTAAAATCTCCCACACTGGATGCATCTCACTGTCTACCTGTTCTACGTCTCAATATACACAACCCTTGAAGTATAGAAAGGAAAGTTACAAGTGAAAATATCATTACCTTATAACACTTACCATGCTAAACTTTACATGGACTTGTCCAATTCTTTCAGTCTGAGCAAAACCATTTGTTATCTTTTAGGGAAAATTGCATTAAAGCTTCAGACTCACTCTGCCATATGATGGACCATTTGTCCATAAAACTTGCAGAAGCAAGAGGTTTCCTCTAGATAATTTGAATACTGTTTCCTCACAGCCAAATATTGTAGGTGACAGACTAGCCCATTAAGCTTCAGCCTCTCTATGATCCATTCTATTATAATGGATCATTTGTCCATCATGTAATTTCCCTAACACTGGGAAATGGCTAAATTGGCTTAACATTAGAATAGTGACCTACACTCACCAACTAAACTAATGGTGAACACAGAAAGATATGAACTATGTCCGTTCCTGTTTTGCTATTTTATTAAAGTGAATTGGTCTATGATGAAAGGTCTGTTATACAGTGAAAAATTACTCTGATAGTATTTAGTATGAGACATGATAACAAACCATGAAAGAAATTATACATGGAAGTGGTTGGCAAGTGTGATATACATAGTGGGATATTTCATATTTACATAGGGGATAATGAAATGTTGTAGAACAAAATATTATTACCCATCAAATAAATGTTCATTTTGCATCACTAAGCAAATTTTATAAGATTATACAAATTATTTATTTCTATAGTTTTTATCAATATTTGAAATAAATTATGGAAAATGTGCCCATTATAAAAATATCCACTTTAAAAACAGGAAAAAGGGGATTAATCATAATGCCAAGGAAAAAAATCCATGTTTTGAGAATCTTTTTTAAAATATTTGTCTAATTTCATATTTTTGTGATTTATCATGGGAGGATTGATAAACTTGTAGTTTTAAATCATTTAAATCAGATATAAACTGTAAGGTTTTTTGTTCAATGACCTTATAAGGTGAAGTGTTTCATGTCATTTGTTGATATGTGCCGTGCCTTCGTAGACAGCAGGAAAGAGATGTTTCCTGTAGCGGAAATTGTAAAATCGTGTTCTGCCCGTAAGTGGATGAAATAGCAATTATGTTATGACAGAGGATCTTTAGCGAGCTATGGAGAAAAATAAATATTATAAGTCAATTACAATGTATAAACTTGATGGGAATAATCTCTTGTCACATGATAACGTTTTGTTTGGAACCACTTAAAAACTTAAGTATTTAAGAAAACAAAATTGTTTCCTTAAGATAAGAATGTAATTTATCAATGTCTCCCTGCCAAAATCAGAACGCACAATTTGTTTAGCTATTATATAGATCTGATATTGACAATTTCAATCATGAACAAAAATTAAATGTAGGACATTATTCCATTATTTTGTACAATTCTGAGCAGAAAGTGATGGATGAATAAAAGCTAAAACATGGTTGTACAATGTTAGGTTATTAGGTTATTGATTGTACAGAATATTTCAGGTCTTAAAGCAGTTTCACATTGATATATTGATAAACATAAGGCGGCTCTCGCATGAGTTGTCATATTATATGAAACATTTATAAAACAAGTTCAGTAAACTATAAAAAGCATCCTGCATTTTTTTGTACAATGTAACATTATGACTCTCGAAACATTGATAAGTTATTAATTGTTAGGTAATTTGTAAAATCAAATGTTATTTACAGAGAATATCTGTAATGGTTACTAGTATATTCCTTGGGAAAAAGTAACACCATATATAAAACTTCTACATTAGTGGTGGCATGGACGAGTGGTAAACACGTTGGACTAGTAATCTTAATGGTTGCTAGTCGCATGGGTTCAAACCCCATTAAGGGCAAGTCCTTGTTTCCTTGAGCAAGAAACTTTACACTCATAATGCTCACTCCTGGTTTGTGCCAGAAACCGATTTTAAAAGTGCGTCTATAAGCTTATATTTTCCTACACAATCGAACTAACATAAATTCTATATAAACCATAATTTCTACAGGTCACTATATTAAAACAACTACAACATAAAAAATCTCTAAGAGCATGTATCTGAAAGTCACAGACAGCTTAACTGTACAATAATAATGAGCCGCATCATGATAAAACCAACATAATGGGTTTGTGACCAGCATGGATCCAGATCAGCCTGTGCATTGGTGCAGTCTGATCAGGATCCATGCTGTTCACTATCAGTTTCCCTACTTGTTATACGGTTCTTAAGCGAATAGCATGGATCCTGATCAGACTTTGCAGATGCACAGGCTGGTCTGGATCCATGTTTGTTGCAAACCCATTATGTTGGTTTTGTCATGATGCGGCTCATATATTCTATCATTCTATCAAAGTTGATGTGACAAGTTGGAGAAGTCTTATCTTGTTTATTGATTGCACAATGATGAGAGATAGAGAGACATTAATGCTGACAAGACAGCATGACTTTCCACTTGGTGAATTTCTCTGTGCCACATATCTTCAAAGTTGAGAAACATGTCACAAAGATAAGACTTGAGGATGATGTGTCCCCTCGCCAAATTGAAGAAGCTAATCTCAATCAATAACATGTAATTAGATAGGCATTAAGGTCTTGGCAGTTTATCCTATTGCCTAAGAAATTAATTTCCTCTGTACTCTAAACCCTATTATGTAGAATAAAATTTTCAGAAAACTCTGCATGTAAATCGGTCAATATGCCCTTGTAAATCAGCCTACATGTTGGCTTTATGCCGTTTATGGAACTAGTTGCAAAAAAATCTCATATATATGTGAAATGAGTCTTTACGTAACAGATCATTGAAATGTCAATCAATGTTCAATTCAAGAATTGATTATCTTAGAAAAATAAATGTTCATGACCTGAAAGATTGTGTAAGTTGTCAGTCAGTTGTGTGCCTTAGACTGGTACATTGACACTAATCTACATTTCACCATGAGCTGCTGTGACTTTAAATAGACATAAAGAAGTTAATGAACCCAACCTAGTAAATAGACCTAAAAAAAGAGTTAATGAACCCAACCTAGTCTGGGTATTATAATTATGAGAAAATGTTGAATAGCGAACCAGAGTTTGTTATAATTCTGTATTATCTGGCAGTTAAGTCCATTTAATTCAAGACATTAATTAAGTATTGTGCATGATTCTAAAATTGAAGATGTTTCATTAACCTTTGCGCAAATAACTTCCATTTGACAGGGTAATAATTAACTTTAGAAATAAAAAAATGCATTAAGTATAGCTATGAGGAAAGTATTTTACACCTGCAATCTTGGAGTTAAAGAGAGAACTTTGGATTGATTTCCAGACAGACATGGAGGTTGTATAGAAGCATGTCTGTTGTGGAGACTGGTGTGTAGGTAGACAAGTTTCATACAAATAGTATCTCATATAATGAAAAAATGCTAAATTAGATAACTTGGATTTATGTTAAATTTTATATAAATAAAGAAAAAAAACTAAAAAATCACACATAATAAAATAATAACATTTTTCATTACAGTTTACATACCATTACACCATTCCTGTGACTTAAACTGAAAAATTGCTATAAACAGATTTGATGTGATTTAATGCCTACAAAAAATAAAAGAACCAGAGTTTGCATTTGAACGACCCCCTTAAATATTTTCTTCCTTAAACAACATGTTTCCAGACTGATAATCATAATAATAAATTTGAAATCCCCTATGTTGAACTAAGTTATGTAAAACAAAAACTGAACAGTCTCGATATTACGAAAGCAACAGGCTTAGATGGCATTAGTGCAAAATTTCTAAAAACGGCAGCAAGTGTCATAGATAAACCCCTTTGTACCATAATAAACTTAAGTATTAAAACTGGAAAATTTCCTACACAGTTAAAACAATCAAAGGTAACACCAATCTACAAGAAAGGCCTCAAGTCTGACAAAAACAACTATAGACCAATTTCAGTTCTCCCACTTATCTCAAAAATATTTGAAAAACATGTTTCTGACAACTTGAAGCTATTTTTAGAAACAAACAATTTCCTCTACACAGCTCAATCAGGCTTCAGGGCATACCATTCATGTGAAACAGCACTTACAAATTTAATTGATAATTGGATAAATGCACTTAATGATGGCAAAATTGTTGGAACTGTTTTTCTGGACTTATCTAAGGCCTTTGATTTAGTTAATCACAAAATTCTTATTGAAAAACTACCCTTCTATCATCTTTCCTCACACACTATTTCTTGGATTACATCATATCTGTCAGACAGGTCACAAAAAGTAAATGTGTCTGGTGTTTTATCAGAATCTGCTGAAGTTGTCTCCGGAGTACCCCAGGGCTCAGTCCTAGGGCCCCTACTATTCTTAATTTACATAAATGACATACATCTTCATATAAAAAAGTCAAATACTGATATGTTTGCAGATGACACTTCTCTAACTTCAACTGGAAATACTATAAGGGAAGTAGAAGATAATCTTCAATCAGATCTTGATAGTATAAGCACATGGTGTGTACAAAATTCAATGATACTAAATGCACAAAAAACTAAAGCTATGAATTTCTCAATAAAGCATTCAAAATCTGAGCATTCTTCAACACCTTCTCTTAACCTTCACAATCAAGAAATAGAATTTACAGACAATGAAAAAGTACTAGGAGTCTATGTTGACAAAAATCTAAAATGGAAAACACACATTCAAAAAATTATTAAAAAATGCAATTCACAGCTCTATTTGCTTCTTAGAATTAAACAATATCTTGATCTTCATGCTAGAAAACTTTTCTTCAATGCATATATACTGCCACATTTGGACTACTGCTGCACTATTTGGGGAAACTGCAGCAGTGATTTACTCTCACAAATAGTCAAATTTCAAAAAAGAGCTGCTAGAATAATTTTGGACAAAAATTTTGATGCCCCATCAAATGAACTATTTAAAGAACTAAATTGGATGTCCTTTGACCAAAGAATCAGATACAAAAAGGCAATTATAATGTATAAGTCAATAAATGAACCATCCTTTCCTAAGTATATGAAAAATAAATTTCAAACAGTAAATGACAGACACAACTTTAATTTGAGATCTGTCCAAAATGAAAAACTAATTGTACCTAAACCAAAAACAGAGTGTTTTAGGAAAACACTTAATTACTCTGGGCCTACAATATGGAATGACATTCCAATAC
The DNA here is from genome assembly GCF_026571515.1 of Ruditapes philippinarum. Taxonomy (NCBI): domain Eukaryota; kingdom Metazoa; phylum Mollusca; class Bivalvia; order Venerida; family Veneridae; genus Ruditapes; species Ruditapes philippinarum. The sequence continues at coordinate 5,608 of NW_026855332.1, forward strand.
ATGTTAGAAATTCTGAAACTTTGAAAAAATTTCAAGCCAACTATATTCATTGGCAATTTTCCATTTAAATTATATATGTCATTTTTCCATTTTTTTATATATGTATATGCTGAGGCCCACATGGAAGATCGGGAAACCGAATGTGCTAGCCTCATTAAATAAAGTCGTTACTTACTTACTTACTTACTTACTTATAATGTTCTGTAACAGAACATGTAATTATCAGTAATTGAGCTTATTTGGCAGTTAAAGAGATGCTGTCCTTTCTTTTTGTTCATTTATTTTCTTTGAGTAATATAATGACAACAAAACAGTGAATAATGCCTCCCACTATTTTCTGAGGAAGTTAATTGGAGAACAAATAACATAATTGGGTTTATTATGGACCTAAGAACATTTTTCTTGCAAAAACTACTAAAATTGTAAGCCTTAAAGTTGTACTCATTTGAAAAACTGGATGGATTTATGAAATTGTTCAAATGATTTTAAAAGCTTTACAGATTTTCAATAAAAAAAACTAATTAAGAGTTTAAATGATGATTTTGTATAGTTTTATAAGCTCGACTATTCGATAAGAATAAGTAGAGCTATTGCAGTCACCCGAGCGTCGGCGTCCGCGTCAGCGTAACCACTTATGTTAAAGTTTTTGTAATAGTTCAAATATTTTCAAAGTCCATAGACATATGGCTTTGAAATTTTGCACACTTGTTCACCATCATGACCCCAACCTGTAGACAGGAGGAGGTAACTCTATCATGCATTTTGACAGAATTATGCCCCTTTTTCGACTTAGAAATTTACGTTAAAGTTTTTGTAATAGTTCAAATATTTTCAAAGTCCATTGACATATGGCTCTGAAACTTTGCACAATTGTTCACCATCATGACCCCAACCTGTAAACAGGAGGAGGTAACTGTATCAAGCATTTTTTTTTACTATCAAGCACTAAGAATAGTCGAGCGTTGCTGTCCTACCGACAGCTCTTGTTCATTAAACAGTTCAGAATATGTCAAAGTATAATGAAATTTCTTATCAACAACTCCATGCAACACTAACATTGATTGACAATTAAGTTTATGTTATAAGTGACCATAATGGTCTGACCTAATTTTAATATTATTTGCATCTCAATTTAAATAATGCTATTTATAAATCCCAGTTTTTATACATTACTGAGGCTTCAAATTCAAGTATTTTTGGAGCGAAGTCAAAGCATTGTGCATGTTTGTACCAACTAGATGAACTTGACTCTTTAGTGTTAATATTTTAATGTTCTGCCTCAGATTGTAGAACCTAATTTAGGTATAATATCTGTAACAAATATTTGATCAGGTAGAATGGAAGTTTTTATTCATTGATAAAGGGCAATATATGTAATTGTTCCTGGAGTAGTTAATTTCAGTAAAAGCCTTGCGTAAATTTATCAATAAAGATGGACAATAAACTTGTTTAATTTAAGTTTCTTTCCCTCATTTCACTCTTATTTTATAGTGCTGTTAAGGAATAAATGAATGTATTTTTAGACACTTTGATTGAAATGAAACAACTTTATTGTCATGTTGTAAAATACACACTGACAGAGACATTTTCAGCTTCAAAGCAGTTTTTGCCCATGTTAACATTCTGTTTTGTGTGTGCGTGTTAGATAAAACCTTGGGAAAAAGATGAAACAATGATTCTCGTATTACCGACCCTAAAGAATGATGTTAAGAATCTGTACAGAAAAGGCAAAACGGTAGAATCATAATGAAACATAATGTCCTACAATATATAATAATATTGTGTCTTTGGCCTAAAGGACATGTAAAAGAGTTGACCAATTTACCAGGATGAATGGACACTGTGATTTATCTCTGTCTAATAAATTTATTCATGATTTCTCCTTGGAATAGCTGATTGAGTTGTGTCCATTGATTAAGAATGGCAAACAGAGGCAAATTTAATTAATACAATTCTTGCTTTATAAACTTTTTTCTTTTTTATTTCAAAGAAATGTGTAGGTTTGGTAGAACCAATTATGGTTAATGTAATAAAAAATTGAATTTAATGTAGATGTCTTTCTAAAGCTTTTATAATTTAAAAAATAATATTTCTCACTTTTGTAAGGTTAGTTACCCTGATATTTCAAGCCAATGAATGATGTTCTTGTTTTGTTTCATGTTTTGCAGGTACTGATTGAGACATTGGTCCATTTAGGTGCATCTGTGAGATGGGCTGCCTGTAATATCTACTCCACCCAGGTTAGTAATGTCTAAATTATTATGTAGCACCAGACAATCTATAGAAGAAAGTCTGTGACATGTTATGTAATGAGCAGCAGATGATCTATAGAACATGTGTTACTTGCACTTTAGATTATGAAATAACACATAAGCATAAAAGGACATGACAACCTTATTTAAGAGTCATTACTATGTTTCTCCATACTTGTCTGATGTTATTTACTATATCATTTAGTCACACTGGTACTGAAAGTCTCTTTACTATAAATATGAAATTCTCTATTGACATTGTGTGTCTAACTTTTGTTGACATATATTCTTAAACAGTTATTATCTCAAAATGTCTGAATATCTTCTCTCAGTTTTATAAGAAGGAAATGATTTGTAAGGTCTAACTAGAATTGATAGGGCTTGAGTAGAATAATTTTATGGTGATGTATAGTCTAGAAGGTGTGAAATGTAAAGTATTACCAAGTATTACCGGTACACATTTATTTTGCGGAAACTTTCGAAGAATATCTCAAGAAATTTCCTGTGTCTGGAGACATCTCCATCATACATTGTCTGAACAGATATGACATACAGAGGCAGATTATACCATTTCTGAATCTGTGATTCTAGTTTTTCTGTCACTTTTTTCTTATCAACTTTTTTTCTCCCGTTTTTACTGCTTTTCTCTCCTCCCTCTTGAAGAGCTTTAATCAATAGCATTGAGTTTTAAGATTAATTGGGAACCAAGAATCTCTTTTATGATATTTTATTTCATTGTTATCTGTCCTGGTCATCATCATTTGGTGATTAATAAATCATCGTTGGGAACAACAATATTTAGTGTCAAATAAGTGGAACATCACTTGATTATAAGCAATGTTGGTACAGGTAAGTTGCTAAGTTGTTGTGAAAATAGAATTATACCAATTTATTTTATTGTCTTTGGTTAGTTGACAAGGTCACACACCTGGCTGAAACTGAGCTTAACTTGGAATCCATTTTGTCTCTGGTGACACGTTGACACATGTCTTTAATCTTTTGGCCAAACCACATGGTTTTCGTGTTATAACCAAACTTCCTTAGACAATGCCATTGTAAAGAAGGTAAAAAAAATCCATTTTATGCAAGTCTCATTTGCAAAATTGCAAAAGACAGAAAATCTAACAAAATTTAATCTCAGAACCCCCCCCCCCCCCCCCCCCCCCCCCTTCCCAATTTTGCATTTTCTGCATCTTACATCAATTCAATTTAAAATTTTTACAAATCTCATTAATATTAGAATTCATTTAATCCATTCAGTTTGGATTTTTGCAGCTAAAAGGAATATCTTAACTATCATTACTTTAAGCACTGAGAAAAGTCCCGAGCACTGTCCTACTGACAGTTCTTGTTAATTTGTTTGTTTAATTTCATGCATTATTTTCTTTGGTGCATGTGTGAGTATAATTACAGAAGTATTACAAATTTTGTAAATGACATTGGCACTATCTTAAAGGAAACATTACAAGTGCTTTATTTTATTTTAGTTGTGGTTTTCTGAGAAAATCTGTAAAAAATGTCCCCCAAGACCTGACCAATGACAAATGATGGATAATGATATTTCACACAGCCGAAGGGAAACTGTTTGTTGTAAAGATTGGGTGGTTACTTTGTAACAAATAAACACAGTTTGCTGTAAGACTTTGGGAATAAGTTAGCCATTGTTAAACAATACTTCCTGATTAACAATTATTGATGCCTCCAAATTTCTTGAAAATAATGCAGAATTTAGAGAAAATTTGTAATTACAATGCCAAGTTTTTGCCAGTAATGAAAGTGTTTTAAGCTATTTCTGTGCAAATGAATTGTTTGTAAAAACTACTGAAATTTAAAGAATTTTCAACACATTATAATTTTTTTAGTAAAATCCCATGAAAATTTGTAATGGAAGTACAATCATGTAACTCAAGTGAGTTTTCTTTTAAATACATTTGAGCCGTGTCATGACAAAACCAACATAATGGGTTTGCGACCAGCATGGATCCAGACCAGCCTGCGCATCCACGCAGTCTGATCAGGATCCATGCTGTTCGCTATCAGTTTCTCTACTTGTTATAGAGTTTGTAAGCGAACAGCATGGATCCTGATCAGACTGTGCGGATGCGCAGGCTGATCTGGATCCATGCTGGTCGCAAACCCATTATGTTGGTTTTGTCGTGACGCGGCTCATTTGTTAACACTATTATTTACTGTAAAACATTAAAGGGACTCTTATGACTCTTATTTTAACATCATATGGGACTAGAAATATTTTTTTTCAAAGATTTGTGTAACATTTGATGTAGGTCTGGATCCATAACTTATGTGCAATTTTTAAGGTCATTCTCTCTATGATCATTTTTATTTTGAAAAAAAAAATTAAAAGGGTTGCAATGCTTTTGACTCAAAATTAAGCTAAGAATCACACAAAAAATTGATTTCTGATTTAAGTCTTAATATCTTTCATTATTAACTTGCAGAATTTTCAATTTTAAGTTCTCCACTTGATCTTTGTTAGATTTTCAAATTTTATATTTTAGGTATTTGGACCTCAGTGGAGTTCCTTTAATGATAATGATTTAGATAGACTTACAGTTAGTAAAAGCTTTTAAAATAACAGTCAAAATGTATGACCAACAAAATCTTGTTTAATCTACTTAAACTCATTAAAATATTAACATGTGCAGCGTAGAAGATTAGCATTAATTATTTATTTAATGGCAATTAGAGAGCATACCATATGTTAGTTTTAATACTAAACCACAATATAGTAATTGCATAAATTTTAGGAAGAAATTCTGACACTAAAGCAAAGAATCCCAATGAATCACTGTCAGTTTCTGTGTTAAGTACAAGCAATATTTTCCCATAAAACTGTCCTCATACATAGGTCAAGGAGGATTCTCATTGTGGACAACATCAAAAGTAAAAATTTGGCAGCAGTGTGGGAAACTTACTTGGTTCAAGTCATTGAACTTATTAATGTCCCCAGTCAAGGTTTGATTGTGATTATTAAAGTTGTTTATAAATAGGAACAAGCCATTTGAATGATCATCTGGCAGCTTTGATTTAGATTTGACAATGCTCCAACTGTGATATTTTGTTTTTGTCTTGAGGACAATTATTTAGGTCTTGCATTATGGGAACAAATATTTGTTCAAACAGTAAGCCTGCTACATGTCCTGTTGCAATTTGTATTTAGAACTTTATATGATGTTTGAAAGAGTGCCTTGAATGTATTATCTTTTTTAAATAGTCAGACCTTTGCTGTTCTTATAATGAAGTCTAACTAGCATTTTTAGGGCATTCCTGGCAGAGTGGCTAAGGTCTATGGCTTCAGAATCACTTGCCCCTAACCACTCTTGGTTAGAATTTGGCAAATGACTTTGGATTCTTTCATGTGAGTGAGCTGTCAAGCTAGTTTATTGAATGTCTGCAGTTCTTCACAGGTGCTCACTCATTATGAAAAGGCACCTGATGTCTAAATCCTTCACCAGTAAAGCTGGAAAATTGCCTTATGTATGTGTTGAGGTGACTTAAAATCCAACCAGATTAATAAATTAATTAATAAAATAATTAATTTAGATAAAGAAATGAAATAACTGTGCAATCTGACCAAGCTATATGCTGTATTATTCTTAGTTTGAGTATCAGATATTTAAATAAGAACTCTGTTAGGAAACAAGTACAATTCAAAGAAGTACTGAAATCCATAACTCACACATAATCAGCAAAGAAAGTTTTAGGTTCATACAAGATATAGTGGCAACATTGTTATATCCATGTTACTGTTGTTGAATATGTATGTAATGCACATTCTTCCCAACATAACAGAATATTAGATTAGATAGTTTATTGTCTGGGAATTAGATTGTTTTGTTTGTTAGTTAGATGATGTGGCTTCTGTTTACTGTGAAATGTGCAAAATCTTTATTTGCCAAGAAACACTGAAGAAGTGTTGTACCAATGGTATAAAAGAGATGATGCCAAAGACTTGTCCTGTTACAAGTTTAATCTTGTTATGTAAATAACATAAGATAGTATTAACATCTGCTTTCAATTTGAAGTAATTAATGTTTATTTTCAGCTAAGCATTAATTTCTTTAAGTAACAGGAAGGTAAAGCTGGCAGAGGTAGTCGGCAAACTTTTTTCCCCCCTCTCCAGCTGTATGGTCACATCCTGTCTGTTATTTTTGTGCCCCCACGTTAGTGGCGGGCATTTAGATTTACCCTTGTCCGTCCGTCCGTTCACTTTTGTGTCGCATGTAACTCAAAAAGTATTTGACCTAGAGTCATGAAACTTTACAGGAATGTTGATCAGCATGTGTAGTTGTGCACCTGGGTATTTTGGTCTGGATATTTTTAGTATTTTCAGAGTTATTGCCCTTGACTTAGTAAAATTTTGCAATTTTCAACTTGTGTCGCATGTAACTCAAAAAGTATTTGACCTAGAGTCCTGAAACTTTACAGGAATGTTGATCAGCATGTGTAGTTGTGCACCTGGGTATTTTCGTCTGGATATTTTTAGTATTTTCAGAGTTATTGCCCTTGACTTAGTAAAATTTTGCAATTTTCAACTTGTGTCGCATGTAACTCAAAAAGTATTTGACCTAGAGTCCTGAAACTTTACAGGAATGTTGATCAGCATGTGTAGTTGTGCACCTGGGTATTTTCGTCTGGATATTTTTAGTATTTTCAGAGTTATTGCCCTTGACTTAGTAAAATTTTGCAATTTTCAACTTGTGTCGCACATAACTCAAAAAGTATTTGACCTACAGTCATGAAACTTTACAGGAATGTTGATAAGCATGTGTAGTTGTGCACTTTGGTATTTTCGTGTGCATATTTTTAGTATTTTCAGAGTTATTGCCCTTGACTTAGTAAAATTTTGCAATTTCCAACTTGTGTCGCATGTAACTCAAAAAGTATTTGACCTACAGTCATGAAACTTTACAGGAATGATGATCAGCATGTGTAGTTGTGCACCTGGGTATTTTCGTGTGGATATTTTTAGTATTTTCAGAGTTATTGCCCTTTACTTAGTAAAATTTTGCAATTTTCAACTTGTGTCGCACATAACTCAAAAAGTATTTGACCTAGAGTCATGAAACTTTACAGGAATGTTGATAAGCATGTGTAGTTGTGCACCTGGGTATTTTCGTCTGGATTTATTTAGTATTTTTAGAGTTATTGCCCTTCACTTAGAAAATTTTTGCAATTTTCAACTTGTCGCAAGTTTCTCAAAAAGGATTTGACATAGTCAATAAACCTTATGGGCAGGTTGCTCAGCATATTTTAGATTTGCACCTGGGGTTTTGCTTGTGGATTTATCCAGTATTTATAGAGTTATTTCCCTTGACTTAGTAAAAAGATTGACAGAACAGTGTCACGGTGGGGGCACCCGTGTCCTATGGACACATTTCTAGTTAATATTGTATTAGTCAAGATTTATAATGTTAGGAGCTGTGAGCTGAGAGACAGGAAAATAATTTTTTAAAGAAAAGCTGGAGCCTGATAAAGTAACACAGTATCATCTTAGATTCTGGTCAGATGGCTCAGGTTTAGCTGTTAACTGATGCTTTTTCCACCTGAACATTCAATGACGGCTTCAAAAAACCTGAAATCACTCAATTACCCTCACTGTTGTGGGTTCAAATCCCTGCAGGGACTTTGGATTAGCTATCCAGCTAGCTTAGGCAATGTTGGTGATTCTACTCAGGTGCCTGCTTGGGCTTGAAATAATACACAAAGGGGCACTAGAGGTCTTTCTCCTCAAGGATGACCTTGACAGTATTAGTGTGGCTAAAAATTTAACAAACAGCAACAAATATACCCTTACTGCATAAAACAGTCCCTTGTATTTCTGTCTGTTTTCAATCCTCTTTATTGTTAAAGTGGTGAACCCAAAGGAAATTAATATTATTGCATCCTAGATAATGACAAGAGAGTCTCATGGGGGTGATTGTCACTATTTCCCATTGTTCATGTTCTGAAAGGGAGAAATATACAATTTTCTGGTATTGTCATGCTATTATAAACCGTTTCTAAGGAAACTTAGATGTTGTCAATATGAAATAAAACTTGCTACTTAATATTGCAAATTAATTGCACTACTGACATTATAGGCATGCTCAAAACCTTGAAATAAAAAAAGACACTAAGTTTTTTTTATTAAATGATTTATGAGATGGATGTTCTTAATATATACATCATTATACATGATCTGAACTCAAATTCATAATATTTTCAATCTTAACCCCTAGCCTGTCATCTTTGCCGTCTGCGATCATAGTCTGCACAATTTGCTATTAAGTCAGTCCATATTTTGAAATTTTTCCCTAAATTTGATAAGTGGTTTTGTCCAGATTAAAAGATGGGAATAAGTAAATTTTAAGAAATTTAGGGTAGTAAGGGTTATACAGCATGCAGACCATTGTTAGCTTGAGGAATTTTAATAGCAACCATTTTTAGTCTCACAGGCCTGCTGGTATGTCGACAATGGCATGTTATTAACATCTTTATCTTATTTAAAGGGCGTCCATGGCCAAGTGGTTAAGGTTGTTGACTTCAAACCACTTGCCTTTCACCATTGGGGATCTGAATCCTGATGTGAAGAAGATCTCCATTTTAGCTTATGCAACTTCAATGGTTCTACTCAGGTGCCTGTTTGTGCCTGAAATATTGCATAGAGGGGAACCCGAGGTCTTCCTCCACCAGTTAATCTGGAAAGTCGCCATTTGATCTATACTGTTTTGACATAAAACCCAACCAAAACAAACAGTTTTCATAAGACACCCCCACATTTGGGACAGGAGGAGGACATTTAACAAAGTCAACACTTACGTCATTGTTGATATTTTCACTCTTGACACTCAACAAATTAAAACAGTTTTGCTTAGGTAGCAGTGGCCTAGTTGTTAAGGGTGAATGGGTCATGATTTTGGAGCCCTACTATAAGCTCACAACTACAGCTAGCTAGTTCCAAGATTGATTGAAGAAATCAAAATTCAATATAAAGTGTTTAAACTAAAACAGTTTTGCAGTAAAATCTGGAAAATATTATATCAGTATATATCATCTATGTCAGATATCACCTAATTTACCATGTGTAAGACAGTGATCTATAAGATTTTATAAAACCTTATCCAATCTTGGTTTGCCATATCTAATCAGAATTTTCCATTGAGTTTACCTATTAATTTTAAGGTGATTTATCTGTATTTAATCATGTGCCAGGAAAACTGAAATACGGAAATAAATCTTGCTTTAGTACAAAGGATGTGATACATGTATATCAAACATTTAGGTATTTAAATGTTCATTGAAATTTGGTGATTCTCAAATGAGACAGTTGAAACTTACATATTTTAGCCCAGAAGTGATCAAACATTGTTTTGAACAATTTCCAGACAGCAGTTGTTCCCTTGACGATGAATTCCTTCACATGATTGAAGTTAGTGTGCATGATGAAGCAGTTATTGGCAAGCAATTTGATGTCAGCAACCTTAATCAAGCTGTAGTGATAGCATTCTTGATCAAGAATTTAAAATCAAAGTTTATAAATTTATATAATTATATATTTGCAGAATGAGGTAGCAGCTGCCCTGGCAGAATCAGGTTACCCAATATTTGCCTGGAAGGGCGAGACTGAGGAAGACTTCTGGTGGTCTATTGACAAATGTGTCAATGCTGATGGCTGGCAACCAAACATGGTAGGTTCCCTGTTCCCTATAACACTGGCCATTGCATATTATATCCAGTTTATAACTTCCCATCCCTTTGTGATTATAAGACATATTTTTGAGACTCAAATTTCTAATATAGAGTGGGGAGTGCATCTTTAAATAATTGAAAACTTAGTACAGAAAAACTGAGTTACAAGAATTTACAAATTTCTTTTATCTTTTGATATTTTCATGTTATCTTCTTTCACATATGGTAATTGCTGCTATGTCATTGCTTTTACTGTATATAATATAAATTGACTTACAACAGTGTTGTTGTAGATAAATATTTGCAGGGACTCAACCCTCAGAATAGTGTACTGCAACTCTACTGACTGAGCTGTCTGGCCACTTACATATTATGCTTTCCCCATATACTATTATAATAAGTGAACAGTTGTAAACTATGACATTGGGTCAGCAAATTATACCTAGACATAATCCTTAGCAGTTTTGTCATCAATAATATTTATTTGATGCTTTAAAACAATAGGTTATTTTTACAAATGTCTTTCTGACACTAATAGTGATTTTTTTCCCAGTTTATCCATATACATTCTTATTTAGAAATGATTTAAATCATTGACAAAATCTATGGGTCTGATTTGTCTTGACCAATTCAATCCATGGGTTGTTTTATTATTGGCGTCCGCGCCGAAGCGCGGCGCCCCTTTATGGAATGAAATCAGATTTTGTGAAAGGGCGACAGCAACTTCTCGAGCCTTTTAGTCGGTCATAATAAAAGCCGATCATTCCGATCGGTATGAGGGTGCTTGATTATTATTAATTAAAAATGAAATGTCGCGATATGTACAATGAATAGCGAACTGGAGGATTTCGCAATGCAAACATTTTCAAATGCAATAACCTTTTCCGTCTCTTCGGTTTTTTATTTATCATTTTGTAGTACACAGTGGGTTATCATGGTATGTTAAAATAGAATGATGAGTTGATGACCTAAATATTCCGAAAATCTATTTATAGAGGGATGTACTCCTATCGGTAATTCCGGTCTCTCCCGGTCTATTTTGACCGTGATACTAGTGACCGGCGAAAAGTATCACACGTTTATTGTCCGGTCTCTCCCGGTTTTGGAGTAGATGTTTGATATCGTTACAGAACAGAACAAATATTTTACAGATAAATAAGCTTTTTTCCAAAATGAATGTTTGTCACTTAGTTTGGTTACAATAATTAATAAACATAGATCAACTCTCAAATTTATTGATTATTATTATACATAAACATACAATTCGAAAAAAACAACAACAACAATAGCATGTTTCATTTTATCTATATGAGATAAAACCAATAAATATAAAAAAAAGTACATTTTTTATGGTTTTAATATGACACTATCAACTTTGAAACATTTTATTTAATTTGTTATTCGTGTTTAGTAAAGATGCCGACGAATTATTCAAAGTTACAAATTAGATTTTATTAATTATTTAATTGATTGATAATTTAAAAAATGATAAAGAAAAATACAAAATTTTATGTACATGTACATGGTTTAAGAATAAACAATATTATATATTGAAAGATTTACCATAATTTACTGACTTTTTCCAGTTAAGTTTTGACTTATAATCGTCGGTCAATATGACATTTGAATTCTTAAAATTTATTTTACAATTTTAATAAAAAGAGAGTAGTAAACGTAAAAAACTCAGTATTAAAATAGCACATAAAAACACAAAAAAAGAGAGGAAAACAATATTCATAAAATCTGTATTTTTGTTATTAAAATAAATATTACAATTATTGTATAATAAACAATAATGCTCAACATGACATGGTAATATAACCAGTGTCATATTTTTACTAAGTGTGAACAGATACCTTAAGAGGGGGTCTTCGCTAATAGCGATTACATAATATTTAAGGGACAATTCCACAAGTGTGGTGTTGATCATGCGTTACACATGGGTATGGATTATAAATGATTGTATACATGTATATCAGTTGCTATTAATAATCACGATCATAAAGAAATAACAAGTAGTGTTCTAATCTCTAGCATGCCAATCAAAGTTCATAATGAACAATGTCTTCCGTCCGTTCATTTTGGTAAAAACCAATTAACCATTGAAAAGTTTATAAGAATATCTTGACATCATATGTCTACTAGTTCATCTTCACTTTCTGCATTTCTTGCTTGGACGCCCTTTGATGTTTTGCATCAATGCTTTTCTTGTAACTTATATTGGTATTAATTTTAAGGGAGAGAAAAACAAAATAGGTTACATACAATTCATATTTGATAATTCTTAGATAAATCTATTGATGTTTTAAAAATGCCATGTACTGGTAAATATATACCAATTACCAGTTTCTGCAGTTACAAAAAAAGCACCTTTACAAACAATTTTTCTACTTGGTGACCTGAAATGTTTAGAGTGTTTTGGTGCAGCTAATAAATGAAAAGATAAACATATGCAAAACAAACCCATTCATGTTTGTTTTGTATGAACATGGTCCTCTTTGAAGTTAAACATAAACATTGATATGCAAGTTGCACTAAACCCTCTCCGACTGTTTTTTTTTGTAATAAAATTCCAGAAGAACAGTTTCTTGTCTTTTCTTAATGCAGGAAGGAAATCACTTAAGTATAATCCATTTAGGAATTATTTAATAATTTAGTGGCTTCCCCCCTGCACAGAAAAACAAATTAGATTTTATTTGGCCAAGAATTGCTTAGATCTTAGATACATACCCTTGATAGTAAAGGGAAATGGCAAATTAGAAAACTAAAATTAGATAAGAAATGACAAGAGAGAAAATTAACCAATGTCTAAAATCTTTCTCATAAATGTTTATTTCATTGTTGTATGCAAAAAAGCATTTACCAGAATCGGAAATTGACCAAAAAAATCTTGTATTATTTAATACGGTTGCATTTTCCTGCCATATTAAATAAGCATTTTTTTCCTGGTGGTGAAAATTCAGAACTTCGTGATGATTATTACAAGAATTTTGTGAGGCATTTTTTAGGCAAATTTGAAGATAAGTTGATATGAATTTCTTTTATTCTTTGTGTTTAAAGCTGTAACCTATTGAAACACTCACAAATCTGTTACTGGAACCAGGCCAGCATGCATATTGAGTGCAGTCTAACTTGGCTGTATACTGTAGACTGACCTACTCAAAATTTTTTATTTTGATATCCCAAAAATTGATTATACCCGGTAGTTAATAGTTGAAACAAAGGGATGGTGGACAAGTCCCATTAAAAAAAACAAAAACTGGCAGATGGTAAAATTACAATCTTATTTCACAGCTCATAAAATAAAGAAAAAAAGTATTTTACTCTAAGAATGTTACTGAATAAAACATAATGTTGATTTTCTTATTCCAGATTTTGGATGATGGTGGTGATGCGACTCATCTTATGTTGAAAAGGTACCCAGCCTTGTTCAACATGGTGAAAGGTCTGGTAGAGGAAAGTGTGACTGGTGTGCACCGACTTTACCAACTGTCAAAGGGTGGTAAACTTACCGTACCAGCCATGAACGTCAATGACTCTGTAACAAAGGTATTGAATTAATCAATGGCAACATATATACATAACAATATGGCTTAAAACAATAAACTTCTTATAGCCATGCAGCGTGTTGCCAAGGTCCTGACTCTTGTTTTTGAATTGGTTGCCTCTTGGATATAATGATATAAACTTGGCAGTCATCTGAATATATCGTTTTAAGCAGACTTTACTGTTGAAAGTTAATGGTGTAATTTCCAGGGATTGCGTGAAGCTGTTAAAGGAACTTTATGCCTTTTTCATTCTTTATTCCTCAAGCAAACATGAGTTTCAGAATATTTAAATAATGGTTTTATAACTTTTATAGCATTTTAGATGCTTTTTACCCAAAGAAAGTAGCAGTAAATATGAAATTATTTTTCAAAGAAGTAATAAAAAGTAAACAAAGAAGTATTTTGACTTCCATCCAAAATACAAAATCACTATATTTTTACAAATCACCAAATAGCAAGATGAGCAAAAGATGGTTCAGGTAACTGGCCAAACAATAATTCTTTGGAAATTATAACAGAACACTAAAAATAAAGTTTGTTTGGTATTGTTGTTGTTTTTTTTTTGGGGGGGGGGGGGGGCATGATGTGTTTAAAATGATGTACAGTGTAGTGAGAAAATCTGAGGGTTTCTGACACAATGTAACCAATGAAAATTACTTCCTTAATAAAATTTGTGTAATATGTGGTGCAGGCATAGAAAGAGAATATTAAGCATGATCACCACCTTGTAGTCTAGTAGACATATGAAAATATGAAATTGATAAATTATCATATGGCGTCTTTTCTGAAGGTCATAACTGTTAATTTAGTGTTTTTTATTTATATGATTTATAACTTAAATTATTCCTTGTAGAAAAGATTCTTGATTAGAGTGCTATGTATTTTTGGCAGTTTGTCATATTTGACTGCCGATTGCGTAAAGTTATCAATATATAATCGTTCATTTTCATGATAAAATCGATTTTGCTGAGATATGCATTCTTGTCATGAATCCGGGATAGCCTTGGAAATGATTAGTTTTACATACAGCAATCATAAAATAACTTTACTGCCGGAAAATTACAAAGTTTTGACATGCTTTATTGTTGAGGTGCAGGAACGATCCATGTCTGAAGTAAATAAGCGTCACTTTTGATTTCCGTTATGTACGTCCCACCAGACTTCATCAATAAATACAAATTACCGTCTAAAGGCGAGGTTATGGTAGCGGCTTCTTAATTAGAAGTATATTACTAAAACAGTTCTGTATTTTGGGTGATAAACTGGCTGAGAAACAAGTCTGCTTGTTGTTGTAATTTGCATAGGAGATGATTGTTCCAAAAATTAGTTCCTATGGTCTTAGTGAGACAATGCTGACTGAAGCTGTATAAAAATATTCTTCTTAAATAGAAAATTTAAATATACACAACTGAATAGAAAATCTTTATATACACAACTGAATAGAAAATTTTAATTTACACAGTTGAATAGAAGATCTGTATCTACACAACTGAATAGAAAATCTGAATCTTCACAAGTGAATAAAAAAAGTAAATTTACACAACTGAATAGAAAATTATAATTTATACCCATGAATAGAAAATTTAAATCTTTTCAAGTGGACAAAATGTCAAAGTGACCAAAGAAATGAAGGGTCATAATTTGTTAAAGATGTTTCTGATTGCAAGCATTGAAGTATGAGCAGTATAAATTTAGAAGAAAAAAAACATATGTAACACAGATGTATAAATGCTGTTAGTTAAAATTTTAAAACTTCCTAAACATATCCATATAAAAAACTTGGATGTTTATTTATATTTCTAGATTAAAAATGCATTTGAGCCGTGTCATGACAAAACCAACATAATGGGTTTGCGACCAGCATTGATCCAGACCAGCCTGAGCATCCGCACAGTCTGATCAGGATCCATGCTGTTCGTTATCAGTTTCTCTACTTGTAATAGGGTTTGTAAGCGAACAGGATGGATCCTGATCAGACTGCGCGAATGCGCAGGCTGTCTGGATCCATGCTGGTCGCAAATCCACTATGTTGGTTTTGTCGTGACGCTGCTCATTTTTTGTAATTATAATTTCAGACAAAGTTTGACAACTTGTATAGCTGCAGAGAATCTATTTTAGATGCGTAAGTTAAAATTATCTTGTCATGTATTTATTAAAGAAAAATTTTGTTAGAATATCTAAATGAAATTCATATATTGTTTTTATCAATATTTGAATTTTTTCAGAAAAATATGCCAATTGTTGACCAATTCACTTTAACGGTTCCATGTATTAAATACATATGATCAGATACATACAGTTACAAGTTGCAGTATTTTCTTCTTTTTTTTTTTTTTTGGCTTTCACAAATTATTGTTATAAACATTGATGTTAAATGCAAATTTAAATTTCTGTCATCATGTGTTGATTTTCTTGCTCATTTAAAAAGAGGAGCAATTTTAAGATGAAATAATTGTACATGTTACAGATTGAAGAGAACTACTGACATCATGTTTGGAGGGAAACAGGTGCTAGTCTGTGGATATGGTGAGGTATGTATTTTGACTGCAATACATACAGAATATTATAATGTTATACATTATGTGACAATGTAGTACAGTATGTGACAATGTAAACAGTGTGTGACAATGTAATATAATATGTGACAATGTAATATAATATGTGACAATGTTATACAGTATGTGACAATGTAATTCAGTATGTGACAATGTAATACAGTATGTGCCATTGTAATATAGTATGTGACAATGTAATACAGTATGTGACATTGTAATACAGTATGTGACAATGTAAAACAGTATGTGACAATGTAATACAGTATGTGACATTGTAATACAGTATGCGACAATGTAATACAGTATTAGACAATGTTATCCAGTATGTGACAATGTAATACAGTATGTGACAATGTAATACAGTATGTGACAATGTAATACAGTATGTGACAATGTTATACAGTATGTGACAATGTAATACAGTATTAGACAATGTTATCCAGTATGTGACAATGTAATACAGTATGTGACAATGTAATACAGTATGTGACAATGTAATACAGTATGTGACAATGTTATACAGTATGTGAAAATGTAATACAGTATTAGACAATGTTATCCAGTATGTGACAATGTAATACAGTATGTGACAATGTAATACAGTATGTGACATTGTAATACAGTATGCGACAATGTAATACAGTATTAGACAATGTTATCCAGTATGTGACAATGTAATACAGTATGTGACAATGTAATACAGTATGTGACAATGTAATACAGTATGTGACAATGTAATACAGTATGTGACAATGTTATACAGTATGTGACAATGTAATACAGTATGTGACATTGTAATACAGTATGTGACAATGTAAAACAGTATGTGACAATGTAATACAGTATGTGACAATGTAATACAGTATGTGACAATGTAATACAGTATGTGACAATGTTATACAGTATGTGAAAATGTAATACAGTATTAGACAATGTTATCCAGTATGTGACAATGTAATACAGTATGTGACAATGTAATACAGTATGTGACAATGTAATACAGTATGTGACAATGTAATACAGTATGTGACAATGTAATACAGTATTAGACAATGTTATCCAGTATGTGACAATGTAATACAGTATGTGACAATGTAATACAGTATGTGACATTGTAATACAGTATGTGACAATGTTATACAGTATGTGACAATGTTATACAGTATGTGACAATGTTATACAGTATGTGACATTGTTATACAGTATGTGACACACTGCAAGCTCATGTTTTCCTTTAAAAAAATCATAAAAGGTTAACATGTTTAGTTGTGAAATGTGTACTTTTGTTAAATAGAACTTAAATGACATAATGTATTAGTGAAAATAAGCATAAAGGTTACATACAAATGTATATGATTTTAAAGAATAATCTATTGTAAATAATCCATATAAGTGAGTTGTATTTTCTTATTGTATTTGATAAAAGTTTTAATATCAAAAGACCATTTTCATTATAATAATTATCATATTTTACTAGGTGAATATGAGTGTAGAGGGGAACATGCTTGTAGAGTTTTCCCTCCAGCTTTAAAGCTGCATGCCTCCAGATGATCCAAAATATTTAAAGAAAATTAAACTTGGAAAAACCATACTAAAACTTTGAGAAAGTAAACAAATTAAAGATTCAAGTGATAATTTATATCTTATATGCAATTCATGACTGTAGGGGCAATTTATGCATATTTTGACCTCTTTTTGGTAATTTACATGGATTTTAAGTGCCGATTGTAATGTGTCAAGTACTTTCTTTGTTCATTTCACAATATTTTACCTTTAAATACATTTTCAAAATTTTCATGAAAATTAGGATGAATCTGGAGGCATGCTTCTTTCACAATGACCTTTACATTGTCAAAGTTTAAATCTTATTAAAATCTATTTTCCAGGTTGGGAAAGGTGTGGCTTCAGCATTAAAGGGTTTAGGAGCTATTGTAATGGTAACAGAGATTGATCCTATCTGTGCTTTGCAGGCAAGGTAAGCCCTCCTGAAATCATTTGCTAGATTTATTATACAGGTATCTTCCCTTTAAAAAATAATCCAGTTAATCTGGTGGACAAGATGGATTATGACCTAGTTCTTTATAAGTCTGAAAGGCAGTCTTCTTTAACCCCTATTCTGCTGGGTTTTGAGTGAATTTACCAGTGCAACCCGCGCTGGCAAATTCGTTAATGGTCTGCACTGTTCGCTATTCAGTCTGTACATATTTTCCCTTAAAATTGATTATTAGTTTGTCCAGATTTAAGATATAAAGCATATGTTAAATTTGACTTTGTCTTTCTGTTTGGCTTTCTTTTGGCTTTTTTATTGGCTTTAACATTGAAGAGAAACTTGAAATGGCACCCTGAAAATCTAAGTTGCCAACTATTATTGATTGTTCTGCTTCTGCCCTTATTGTTTCCCTTTTGTTGGGGAAAAAGAGAAAAGAAACTCAAATTGTTCAAGTCTGAACACATTTTAACATGCATTTGGAATAAAATGTAAGAATAAATTTGTATTGTTCGCAGTATGGATGGGTTCCGTGTTGTACGAGCTGACGAGGTCATTAAGAATATTGACGTGTTAATCACGTGTACTGGAAACAAGAACGTGGTAAATCGTGGACACATGGACAGAATGAAGACAGGATGTATTGTGTGTAATATGGGACATTCCAATACTGAAATTGATGTGGTAAGATTAACTTGACTTTTCTGTACTTATATCCTTAAATGCTGGATAATTATTATAATGTATTTACGATTTTATAAGTGAGGCATTAATTATGAAGTTTTCTAAAGGAAGGAAAAAATTAATTTTGCTACATTCTAGTACCAAATTCTTTTATAGATTTTAGATGTTTGTATGAAAAAGTAATATGAGCCGCACCATGACAAAACCAACATAATGGGTTTGTGACCAGCATGGATCCAGACCAGCCTGTGCATCCGCTCAGTCTGATCAGGATCCATGCTGTTCGCTATTAGTTTCTTTACTTGTTATAGGGTTTTTAAGCGAACAGCATGGATCCTGATCAGACTGCGCAGATGCGCAGGCTGGTCTGGATCCATGCTGGTTGCAAACCCATTATGTTGGTTTTGTCATGGCGCGGCTCATATTAAGTGTTGGGTATCCAGTAGCATATAATGTTAAGTTTTAGGGTAGCAATTTTGAACCTATAACTCACAAATGTAATTTTCTTTGACAAGTTTTCAGAATCCTGCTATTGTGTAGGAAGGTTGTAGACTGCATTGACTTTATTGCAACAGACAAATAATTGTCCCAGGTTCTTTGTTGCATTTTGTTCAGTACAAACTTACAGATCTTGCCTTCCCAAATGACCTAGTGGCAATTATTTCCAATTTTACTTTAAAGATTGTTAGTGAAGTTACTAACCATATTTCCTATGACCTGACATTTTGTTACATTTGATCTTTTACCTTACAGAATAGTTTACGTACTCCAGATTTGACATGGGAGAAAGTTCGTTCACAAGTAGATCATGTTATCTGGCCTGATGGCAAGAGAATAATCTTGTTAGCTGAAGTAAGTTACATGTACATTAAATAACAAGATTTATCACACACACATGCCAATTTTGAGACTCCGTAAATATGGTATTGCACGGCCGTGCATATATTTTGACGTGACGTCATTAGCGTTATACAAACATAGTGTAAAGATGCGCTTAATGTTAGCGTTATACTATAGGCGCGTCAATGAAAAATGACTCTTATTTCACTTTAAATTGTCTTTAATTTAGATATGTGATAAATAGAATATTAAATTCGTGTAAGTTCATTACTGAATTTATTGCACGAGTTGAATAAAATAATATGCTCGCCAGAGGCTCGCATAATATAATTTTATTCAACTCGTGCAATAAATTCAGTATTGAACTTACACTCATTCAATATCCTCTATATATTGACAATTGTGAACTTTTTAGGGTCATCTTGTAAAGTTTACTTCGAGTGAGTGATAATGCCTGTCTCTTAACCCAAGGATCATGGGTTCAAGTCATACTCCTTATATTAAACCTGGCTTCTAGGTTATGACACGTTTTTTCATCAATGATTTGAAAAAAAAATATTTGTGAGCTAAACATTAAAGGTTTTGAAAGAAAGTAAATATATAAATTTTATGGTAAGATATAAACAAATAAAAAACTTCACAGAAAATGTTTATGTATATTATTTTTCAGGGTCGTCTTGTAAACTTGAGTTGTTCAAGTGTGCCATCGTTTGTTGTTTCTATCACAGCAGTTACTCAGGTATGTTATTGTCTGATGTTTACCAATTAGAGAAAATCTCAAAGCATTCAGTAGAACCAATTATCCTTTATGTCTTCATATCTTCAAAGCTTCTGATCAGATATACTCTCTAGTGGCTTTTCACTTTTATTTGCTTATTTGTTCTGAACATTTCCTAATGTTTCTGGTTACCACTGGAAACACATATGAACAACTCCTTCATATAAATAGTCTTAATGTTTTTGGATGATATTTTAAGTCTTTGTGCCTTGGAATGAAATATTTTCTTTATTGGAACTGTAAACAATGTTATAGAGGAGTAGCAACTCAAATTTCCTTGTCTTTGAGTACAGAATTGTTACATTGATAGAGACAATTATATTTTGTTGGAATTTTAAAGGAGCTCCCTGAGATCAAAAAGCCTAAAAATATAAAATATTTGAAATTTTTACATAGATCAAGTGAAGTAGATCTACTTAAGACGGAAAAATCTGCAAAAGAAAATAAAGCAATATGCTCAAAATTCAGTTGAAAAATCTATTTTTGTGCAATTACAAGGATTTCCATTTTCTGGTCCTTTTGCACAATAAAATGATGAAAAATCGAATGAGGGAATGTTCAGAAAATTTTGAAACAAGTTATTGGTCAAGACCTACATCACATCACAGAAAAATATTTTCAGTACCCTCCTGTCAAAAATTGTTAAGTGGAGTAACTCTAATAAATTCTTACTTGAAACAAAATTGTATTCTGAAGATTGTTTAAATATTGCCTCTGTAAGAAAAATGGACCCCAAGCCGGTGGTCACCACTTTTACATAGACTTGTGTAA
This sequence comes from Ruditapes philippinarum, assembly GCF_026571515.1. Taxonomy (NCBI): domain Eukaryota; kingdom Metazoa; phylum Mollusca; class Bivalvia; order Venerida; family Veneridae; genus Ruditapes; species Ruditapes philippinarum. The sequence goes on from NW_026855332.1 coordinate 26,715, forward strand.
CAAAATGAAAACTAAAAACAGGTTATCAGAAAACATTAGTCCTAAAGGCTTGTAGCATTGGGGGTTATTCCTCTACACTGGTAAAACTAGGACCATGCAGTCAAAATTGACCCCACATTATCCAGTAGCTCACCTTTAGCTTGTTTTATTTATATAAAATAAGCATAATTTCTCAGGGGAAACTAAGCACCAATCTTACATCGCATTTAAATTTATTATTCCTCGTTAGATCTAAGCAATAAAATACCAACGTATTGTCTCGCGTATAAACTTGATTTGCACATTCTTTATCAAATCATACTTGTTAATACTTGTTATATAAGTTGTACGTCTGCCATCTATGAATAAATGATTCGTATATTTCAGGCGCTAGCTTTAATGCACCTGCCGTCTGCCATTTGAATATATCTATAAACAAGATATGTTTGTAAAACATGTATGCCCCCTATCAGCAGCCAATTATTCATGTGATAAGGTAATTATGCATGACTTCTGACCCAGTGATCAAACAATTAATAAGGGTTATCAAGTATCTACTGGTCATGACCTTGACCTTTGACCCCTTGACCCAAAACTCAATAGGGGTCATCTGCTGGTCAAGACCAATCATCATACAAAGTTTGAAGTTCCTAGGCCTAAGCGTTTTTAGTTAATTGATCAGAAAACCGTTTTTACCTACAAGGTCAATGTGACCTTGACCTTTGACCCTTGACCCCAAAATCAATAGGGGTCATTTGCTGGTCATGACTAATCACCATGCCAAGTTTTGAAGTTCCTAGGCCTAAGGGTTCTTTTATTATTGATCCGAAACCGTTTTAATATACAAGGTCAATGTGACCTTGACCTTTGACCCCAAAATCAATAGGGATCATCTGCTGGTCATGAAAAATCACCATACCAAGTTTGAAGTTCCTAGGCCTAAGCGTTTCTTAAGTTATTGATCAGAAACCGTTTTACTTACAAGGTCAATGTGACCTTGACCTTTGACCCCTTGACCAAAAACTCAATAGGGGTCATCTGCTGGTCACCACCAATCATCATACAAAGTTTGAAGTTCCTAGGCCTAAGCGTTTTTAGTTAATTGATCGGAAACCGTTTTTACCTACAAGGTCAATGTTACATGGCCTTTGACCCCTTGACCCCAAAAACAATAGGTCATCTGCTGGTCATGACCAATCACCATACCAAGTTTGAAGTTCCTAGGCCTAAGGGTTCTTAAGTTATTGATCGGAAAGCATTTTTACCTACAAGGTCAATGTGACCTTGTCCTTTGACCCCTTAAACCCAAAATCAATAGGGGTCATCTGCTGGTCATGACCAATCACCATACCAAGTTTGAAGTTCCTAGGCCTAAGGGTTCTTTAGTTATTGATCGGAAACTGTTTTTATCTAAGAGGTCAATGTGACCTTGACCTCTGACCACTTGACCCCAAAATCAATAGGGGTCATCTACTGATCATGACCAATCACCATACCAAGTTTGAAGTTCCTAGGCCTAAGGGTTCTTTAGTTATTGATCGGAAACTGTTTTTACCTAAGAGGTCAATGTGACCTTGACCTTTGACCCCTTGACCCCAAAATCAATAGGGGTCATCTACTAATCATGACCAATCACCATACCAAGTTTGAAGTCCCTAGGCCTAAGGGTTCTTTGGTTATTGATCAGAAACCGTTTTTACCTACAAGGTCAATGTGACCTTGACCTTTGACCCATTAACCCCAAAATCAATAGGGGTCATCTGCTGGTCATAACCAATCACCATACCAAGTTTGAAGTTCCTAGGCCTAAGGGTTCTTTTGTTATTGATCGGAAACCGTTTTTACCCAAGAGGTCAATGTGACCTTTGACCCCTTGACCCCAAAATCAATAGGGGTCATCTACTGATCATGACCAATCACATACCAAGTTTGAAGTTCCTAGGCCTTAAGGTTCTTTAACTTATTGATCGGAAACCGTTTTTTGCTTACAAGGTCAATGTGACCTTGACCTTTGACCCCTTGACCCCAAAATCAATATGGGGTCATCTACTGATCATGACCAATCACCATACCATTTTGAAGTTTCCTAGGCCTTAAGGTTCTTTTAGTTATTGATCGGAAACCGTTTTTGCTTACAAGGTCAATGTGACCTTGACCTTTGACCCCTCGACCCCAAAATCAATAGGGGTCATCTACTTGTCATGAACCAATCACCATACTAAGTTTGAAGTTCCAAGGCCTAAGGGTTCTTTAGTTATCACTCGGTAAAACCATTTGGTCTAGCAGAGCGCGGACGGTACCGAACGCCCGGAATCCGTGGACAGAAACCAAGGACGGCAACCTACAAGTGGCAGATAGCAATATACCTCCTATCTCTCTCTTCGAATATGGTGGCAATAATAAGATGATTCGTATATTTTCAGGTCGCTAGCTTTAATAGGAACATGTACTATGCCGAGCCTGGCCGGCAGTAATACAAGCAGGATGTCTTACCTCTTACTAAGAAAATGGTATGTGTCGCTTAGAGTGTGTTTTATCTTCGAGTCATTTCATGTATAGTGGCCATATTTAACTGGTCGTTGGGTCAACTGGTACTAGTATAGATATGTCCTGAACATTATTTATCCGTTGTTTTTTGAAATTTAAGATGACAAAACCAATTTAGTTTATCGAGGTTGTTTCTTGAGACAGTGTGGTCTAAGCTTACTAATCTGGAATGGGTAAATTGTTGATTTGGATGGTCAACATAACATTTTACTGAGAAATGCAGGTCCAAAAAGTAAAGAAGACGTGTTAAGGTGACAATTTGTTCGTTTTAGAAGTACAATTCCTGGATCATTATAGTGTAATATAAATATTTATATTGTTATACTCGATAAACATCATTAAATGTTCATCTCAAAATTAGATGCAATAGCATGTACATGTAAATGCTATTTTAAAGAAAAGATTAAAAATGTTTATTCTTTGTTTCTATTTTTTTCTATTGTTTTATGATTCATTACTAGGACAGTTTTTGTTAAAGAATGTTAACATCAGGGGCCGTCTGATCATGGTGTTGCACTTTTGGCTATTCAGGGTCGGTAGTAACGGCAGGTATTTTAAAAAAGATGTTGCCCTTTAAATGATAAGACATGGTTTTATCCCAGATTGAAAGGAAGGACCAGTCCATATTGAGTAAGGATATTTAGTGTGGTCCAGGGGTTTATAGGTGTTTATGTAGTATATTTATATTACAGGACGGAGTATGTTGCCTCTCCTTCAATTTAAACCACCATATTGAGTGCACGACTACTAACTGAGCTCACTGATGAACAAGCCAAATAGTCGTCGACTCGTCTAAGACCCCCCTTCAGAGCCCCGAAGTCGTATTTAACAGGTATGTGTATTGAGATATACTTGTATTTTATCATGATGTGGGACTCGAGTCGACCAAGATTTGGTTTTGATGATGTCGCTGACGGTTCATTCACTTGGCAACATCGCACTTTGCGCCTTCATGATGTTGATTTCTTCTACATTATGAAGCAAACCAGATGGATGCCCAGTTGTGGCTGGTGGCTGAAAAAATGTATAGAACAGGTGGTACCAAAGTGTGTTCGTTTCTGCAGATTCCATGGGACAACCTTAGGCAGTGGACATTCGGTGAGTTGTAGAAGAACCTATGCCAATAAAACAAAATTCTAATTCATACATTTCATGTATGAAAATAGCTATCCTTGTGGAACTTGTCTGTGTGCATATTGACTCATTGTTCCATTATTTTAACGCAAGAAATCATCCCAAAGCCCAAATTGTATAGAAATAATGGCCAAATCTCCACAACAGTTTGGCGGGTCGCAATCCACTGGCAGATATCTCAAGAGCACGAGCAGGACCAAAAGAGGTCAGTAGCCTGTTAGTGTGGCTTAAGTGTACCCGTAAATTCTGGCTAGCATACTAAAGTTTCAAATTGGTTGTTGTTGTTATAGGTCTTAGTAGATGAACATTTGTTTTGGGGTTTGGTCAGATGGTTACGTTCATTGGACTTCAGGACCACTGTAATACTACACATACGACGGACACTCGCCAGGATGTTATAGAAGTGATTTGCATTTTGCTTGAAAGAGATGATGGTTCCCATACTCCAGGTGCCTGCTTTCGCACCTGAAAATAGGCACAGAGGGGCACCTGAGAAGCTCTTCTTACCAAGTGAAGACTACGGAAGAGGAACCAGCCACTGCAAGAGAACCTGTTAAGCACAGAATAAAAGGAAAGCATTCCTTGCGCCGTTTAGTCGGACCTTATCACACCTATTTTGTTCTATTTGCAGGTACTAATAGATGAGCAGGAGGTTTAGAACCTAAGGAGCAGATGGCATCTGGATGCAGGATTTACACATGGGTTAGGATGTATAGTCACGGTGGTTAAGTACATAAGACTGGATTGTCCTGAATACAAAATCACAATACAGGAATAAAATAAAAGACTAAGGAGATCACGCAGACTTTGTCAACACCACCTATCCACAGTTATAGATCTCAATGATCCTGAGCAGAATTTCATTATTTATTCGGAGACTGGCTATCAAGATTATGTGATGTGACTGGTTTATCACATTTTTACCAGTAGACTGGTTTGTTTTCTTTATAGACTGAGATACCGATTATTCATGACTTTAATTGTATACTGCTTTCTAATTTAATGATCGTCACATGTTTTGCAATAACTGTTAATATGTTTAGAAAATTTGCACTGTCATTATGATTATGAAATTTCTTCGCTAAATTACTTGTTTTCTTGATCAAAATTGTTTCATGTGTATAAAAACGTTGAATTTTCAATTTTATTCTAGAGTCACAATATAGTAACTGCATTCCATGATAGAATAAATATACAAATGTATAGAGTAAAATTTACAAATTTTTGACTTTTAGATAAGAAATTTTTTATAACGAAAGATGACAAGTTTGTGGATAAATTTTGTTTTTGATATTTAAGATATATGTTGCTATGGTAACATTGTTTTAGTTGTTATAGCAATTAAACAAACATATCATATGAATCTCTGTAATTCTGCACCATTTAAATCGTTCTCCCTTCCCTTGTTTTATCTTTAATTTCATTTGTCCGTGGACCGAAAAGCCCTGAAGTACACATAGTGCATTATTAACTATATTGAGAGATTGACAAATTTTCCTGTAGTAATATTAGAATTGTTTAACAATACTTGAGAAAGAAAAAAAGGTTTATTATATATATATATATTGCATGTTACTGAGCTTTATATTATACCCAGATGTTAAACATGGCGGTTTTTTAGGTTTTGACAAAATGAAACTAATTTTTACTCCTGTCTTACATACGCAATGTCAGTGATAATTTGTTAATTTTTTTAATAAATACTGTTTTTGCCAATAAAATATTACATGACAGTATTCTCCAGTGTTATTAACAAAGCCAAGTGTTTTGTTTGAATCGTTTTTGACATATTTTGTAGTTACTTGGGCTGAAGAAATCATGTGTATATAATTTTGCATATATTATCAGGAAATCTTAATTATGGTAACATTACAGGTTTTTTATGTAAATAATTATTGTGTTATACATGTATATATATTGGGACTTGCCCATATGTCATGTTGAACACTTTATTCTGCTTTCACAAGAATGTAAACTCTTAAGTTTTGCTTTTAATGAAACATCCAGACATTTCAATTTGACTCTTATTCCATCCTCTAAGTATTGAATCTCTGAACAAATGTGGCAGCTATGACTTTTCAGCAGTTACTTCCCTTTGTCATCACAATAAAATTAGATCCGTCTGCCTAGCTATCTAATTTTATCATGCCATTACTATGACAACTGCCTGATAAAGCCTGTCTGAGAACAGCAACCTTTCTCAGTCAGTGACTTGAGAACACTATGTTCCTACGCCAGATCAGCACTGATGATGTTTATTGTTGGTATTGTTTAATTGACTTTGCTGAATATTTATGATAATACACAGTAAATAAATTGTTAAAGCAAATTGTACCAAAAATTGTGTTGTGTTATAAAATTATTGGTAAAAACCCTCGAACTACTTTTTTGGCGTATAACCCTCTTGTGGTTACCTTACTTTCAGAAATTAGCGCCCCGAATTAAAAAAAATAAGATGCAAAATCATAATAGAGGCATGATAAAAAGAATAACAGGTTACTGTCTTTTGAGAAAGGAATTTCTCAGACTCGGCTAGATATGGTCCGGAAGGGGCTCGGCAAGCCTCGCCCCTTCCAGGACCATATCTAACCTCGTCTGAGAAACCCTTTCTCAAAAGACAGTAACCTGTTATTCTCTATATAGCCTTTTGATACCGAGACTGTTAACATCAACAATTTAGATGACAAAGTTAAAAGCAGGCTTTGTCAATTTCACACATTGAGCTTCATCAGTGTTAAATTAAAAATACTTTTCCCGGGTTTTTAATTTTTCGATTTAGTTTTGGTACAAAACAATTTCAGACAAAACATTAATTTTGCACCATAAAAATATATTAGTTTTACACCATAAAAATTCCGAGTTGTGTAAACAGCTTGTCCATAATGTTTTGAAGAATTTTCATTTTTGAAAACAGAGTCAAGTGTTTAACATGTATGTGATCTGTGTAAAAATGAAAGTATTAAAGAGCTGATATGTCAGTGTGGCTTTCTGAAAAGGTGATCATCACAATGTCGGGGCAAAATCAGGCGAGTTAGTGTTTTTGCCATATAATAATGATTTTTAGACTTGTAACCATAGTGATTTTCAAATCTAAAATCTTCGATTTGACCTTTCTTGCCTACCGAGTTACAAGTAGAATAGATGATCGCTCTGTAGTAAGCAGTTGCCATGGCAGTGTTCTATAATTATTTTCAGATTCAAGGACTGGATTGTGATATTATAATATTTTGTCATTTTTTTTTCCAACTATGTAGCTCAAATATTTGTTCAAGATTTTTGCTTAATATCTTGTTTAAACCAAATTTTTGTAGATTACATAATGTTTATATTAACATTCTACATTTTAATTCATAAAATGTGAATGAGTTATATCTTTGTTCTTTAACTGGACAGGAGCTGTATTATTATATATTCGGAATATAGTATTTGATTTATTTGTATTCTTTTATTTTGTATTTGTAATAATACCTATTATCTATCTAATAAGGTATGGATTTAGATATAGAAAATATAGAAAACAAATGAAAAAAAGAACAGAAAAAAATATAGAAACTGTATTTGAGACCTTGGGTTATCAGCTAAAGTTTACTTAATTTTTTTTTATCAATCATGTAATCTCAAAATAAACTGAAAACAAGTCATTGTGAAACACATTTTTTCTCACTTATTTTCATTGAAAATCATATAATATTTAAATTTAGACACAAACATTTTAAGACTTCTCTTTCATTGTTCTTACCAAATCATTCCATTCATTGAATAAAAAGAAAATTCTGTATAACTTTACATAGATGTTTCCATTGGAATTTTTTTTCTACTTAAAAAAAATAAAATCTTTGTTGATACTGAATATGTGCAATTTTAGATAAACAATTTTTTTTTTCTGTGAGTAGAGTTTGATATTAATCTATGTGATTGTAGAGTGCTAATGTATATTAAAGTTATAATTAATCAGCACAGGTGCTTGTTCTAAAGAGGCTTATGCTGTTTGTGATAATCTGTCCAGGGAATTTTCTCTTTAAATGTCAAATTTAAGATATTATTCTATAAAATGTATGCAGAATAAGTTGTTAAATGAAATATGGAAAAGGGTTGATGAAATAAAATTCTTGTCATGAATAAAGTTCATGAATTATCAATTGAAGTTCATTTCATGAATAAAGAAATGAACTTCATGAATTATGAAATAAAGTTCATTTCATGAATAAAGAATTATGATTCATGAATTATAAAATAAAGTTCATTTCATGAATAAAGAAAATAAGGTTCATGAATTGAATTATGAAATAAAGCTCATTTCATGAATAAAGAAATATGATTCATGAATAAGGAAATGAAGTTCATGAATTATGAAAATATTTCATAAATCATATAATAAACTTCCATTAATGTTTTCAATATTATCTATTTAGGTATTCATGTCAATTTTGCAATAATTCATTTTTTTAATCATGTCACTTTTGAAATACCAAAGTACTTTGATATTACTATGTACTTGCATATAAAAATTCAAAACTTCACATATTGCCATTTTCAAACAATTTGATGGTGTTATTTTAGAAACTTTTTTTAGAGAATCACATTTCATTAGATTTATTATAAAAGATTTTTTTGTTAGATTTTAAGATTCTGTAAAAACCAGAACAATAAAAAAACAAACTGTTTACATGTGTTGCGTTTTGTTTTCTGGGAAATACAATACATGATAATCAATGATTTCAGGGCAATGTTTTAATGAGCATGAGTAAAAGTTTTCGGGCATTTGCATAAGCTCAGGTTTATTTGTACTCCTGAAAACATATAACCAATTCAAACAATGCTTTATTTACAGATTTTCTTAAATGGATGTGTCCAGCTTCGGCCATTATCAATGTCGGAGACCAGATGAAAATTTAAAGTTGCTCAGACTGCAAAGATGTACAGACTGGCCTGGCTCTATACTGGTGACACAAGATCTTTTGTTTCCAGAAGGTTAATGAATGGCTGGCAAAACGAGCAAATTTGTTAGAATTGATATTATTCGGCAATTAACACACATCAGTCGATTTAAACTGCCTTGTATTAATGATCTGTTATGAAGGTCTCTGACCTTGGAATTTTAGTGGGAAATCAGCTATCTATAATGATAAAATGCCCATAAAACTGAAATAGCTCTCACAATTAATGAAGATGATCTGACAAATTATATCAAATGGATCACACTATCAAACCAGTTCATTAAGATGTGGATTTGATGGATCTTTGAGATCCTAATGCTTGACAAACAGAATGAGTACAAATTTAATACTAGAATTATCACTAAATGTGAATACCCCCGCAAGACTGCTTCGGAAATGTGGAAGTTACTAGTAACAGAATACCTTGCAAAAGAATTGAAATAGAGATATGGTTGTGGGCAATTAAAGATAGTTGTGGTTCTTGTAAGTTGCATTTCCTTTCAATGAGGTTGACCATTGATGAAGTTTTATTGAATTACTCTGTAGTCCAGAAAGAGTTACGCTTCTTGAGCACTGCACTTCCTCTCATTGCGCTTGACCATTGTATGAAGTTGCATGGAATTCTAAACATTAGTTTTTAAGTTATGCTCCGGACAAAGAAAAAGAACAAAGGGCAATAACTCTACAAATACTGAAGATGGAGTTATGGTTATTGTACACTGCACTTCCTCTCATTGCGCTTGACAATTGTATGAAGTTGTATTGAATTCCAACTACTAGTTTTCAAGTTATGCTCTGAACAAGAAAAAAGCAAAGGAAAAGAAACAAAGGGCAATACCTCTATAATTACTCTGGACAGAGTTATGGTTCTTGCGCACTGCACTTTCTCTTATTGTGCTTGTCCATTGTCTTAAGTTGTTTTGAATTCCAACCATAAGTCTTCAAGTTATGCTCCGGACAAGGAAATGTATCAAAGGGCAACAACTATGTTATTTGTCAAAATGGTGTTATGGTTCTTGTGCACTGCACTTCCTCTTATTGTGCTTGACAATTGTATGAAGTTGTATTGAATTCCAACAATTAGTTTTCAAGTCATGCTCCGGACAAGGAAAAGTAACAAAGGGCAATAACTCTGTAATTAGTGAAGATGGAGTTAAGGTTCTTGTGTACTACACTTCCTCTCAATGATCTTGATCATTGTATGAAGTTGTTTTGAATTCCAACCATTAGTCTTCAAGTTATGCTCCGGACAAAAAAAAAAAGCAATGGAAAAGTAACAAAGGGCAATAACTATGTAATTACTTTAGATAGAGTTATGGTTCTTGTGCACTGCATTTTCTCTTATTGTGCTTGACCATTGTTTTAAGTTGTTTTGAATTCCAACCAGTGTTTTTCAAGTTATGCTCCGGACAAGGAAAAGTAACAAAGGGCAATAACTCTTTAATTAATGAAGATGGAGTTAAGGTTCTAGTGTACTGCACTTCCTCTCAATGTGCTTGACAATTATATGAAGTTATAATGAATTCCAACAATTAGTCTTCAAGTTATTGTCCGGACAAAAGAAAGCAATGGAAAAGTAACAAAGGGCAATAACTCTGTAATTACTTTAGATATTGTTATGGTTCTTGTGCACTGCACTTCCCCTAATTGTGCTTGACCAGTGTGTGAAGTTGTTTCGAATTCCAACAAGTAGTTTTCAAGTTATGCTCCGGACAAGGAAAATGCAACGGCCGTCGGACCGACCACCGAGTGACTCCCATATACCCCCCAAACTTCGTTTCGGGGGTATAATTACCAAACAAATATTTTCTAATTTGCCAAACTGAAGTATAAACAATGCTATTTCAATGTTTCTTTAATAAAATATTACAAAAGCATGGGACACAAACTTCTCTTTTAATTCTAAAATATAACACTAAATGTAAGCTAGAGTTATGCAACTTGACCTGTACTTTTATCAGACAAAGCTGAATACAAAATGTATATGTGATGTGTGAAGTTTGAAAGCATTTGATCAAGTTGAAAAAAAGAAGACATTTGTTCTTTTATGAAGTGAAGTACAAGTTCTGTTAAAAGAAATATTGTTTTCAATTTTTGCTGTCACAGAATTTTATGCTTCAGTTCATGTCTTAACTTCAGCAGAAACCGTTTTCACACTTCATTTAATTTCACACCCCAAGAATTTCTGGACTAGTAGGTCTATTATTTAAAGGTTAATCAAGTTCAAACATCTATCACTATAACAGGAATGTCAATCCAGGATAAAAAATCCCAAACATGAATTTAACTGGTGCAATTAATATTGTCACATGCTAGTCTCACGTGTTTTAGGCATGAAAAAAATATCATTGTACATAGATTAGTTAAAGGAAGGAAAACAACATCCCAGTGAAACTTTTGATGTATTATGAAAAATACTTCTATTACTTATGCCTGCATATTTTGACAACTTTTAGTGGTTTTCTCCAGGCAAGGTAAAAAAACAAGAACAAAAATTTAACTTTTACATTTAACATTTTACTCATTTACTTATAGCACTTTTTTTTTTTGAAGTTTTCATAGAAATTACGTGTACCTCACAGACCTGAAGTCATACAGAACAAAAAGTTAATGTGGATCAATATTTACAAAAGTATAATACATTATGATTTTTTTTTTATATTGTCAAACAGTTTGATTCATTTTTTTCTGTATTTGAACAATGATTATCTTGAAACATCAAGTTTTCAAAAACTTTGAACTTTATACGTACTTAAAGGAATAAACATTAACAACAAAACCTCATAATGTACTTTAAAGTATTTATTTCATAACTTAAAAAAATAACACAAACAATTTTCTACTCTAAATGAATTATCTATTACTAACTGGGAAGACAGATATCATTTCGTCCTAACAATTAATGTTTAAAAAGCTGACACTATATTTCGGTCACATGATAAATTTACAGTTTTACTGGTGGAGTATGACCTAAGGTGCCCTCTGTGCATTATATTTCAGGCAGGCGAGAACCAGTCCACGCACATTCTGTAACCTTGCTGGATAGCTTCCTCACATGAAATACTAGTAATCCCTAACAGGATTTGAACTTACAGGGGTGAGGGGCAAGTGGTTTTATGAGGCAGCCTCAACCATTTGGCCATCAAGGACCATATGCTTTAAAAGCAGCAATGTTTTCTGTCAAACCTTTTGAGTCTTAACCCTTTACCTTATATATACGCGAAACAACGCACTTTCGCCCCCCCCCCCCTTTTTTTTAGGCCTGAAATAGTGAAACAAGAAACATGGCAATGCCATGAAACCAGGTTTTCAATTATCACCATTGTAGATAAATATGTTGTATTTGAAATACAAATACGAGCAACAAACAATTAAACTATGTGCAATGTAAAACATGAATAATGTAGGAGGAATTGCCACTGAAGAAGTGTTCACTATATATTCTGTATAAGGAAAAAACAAAGGGCCATAATTAGGTCAAAAATTATCCAATCACTAAACCCCGACAATATGTGCCAGGGCGCTTGATGACAAAGCTTCTGTGAAAGTTTAAACAAAATCCGTTGAGAAATGTAGGACGAGTTCAGCACAGAAGAATTTGTTCACTATATATTGATAATTCTGTATAAGGAAAAAAAAACAAAGGGTCATAATTAGGTCAAATATTATCCAATCACAAAACCCCGACAATATGCGCCAGGACACTTGATAACAAAGCTTTTGTGAAAGTTTGGTCAAAATCCGTTGAGAAATGTAGGAGAAGTTGCGCACAATAGAAATTGTTCACTATATATTCTGTATAAGGAAAAACAAGATTGCATTTGAGAAAAATGCTATGCCACCGCATTAATACAACACTAAATAGTAGTGTAGGAACAGATTTTTTTGTTTCTAGACAATTTTGAACATTGTCATAATGCAAAGATCCCTGACCTATCTTATTCTTATTATCAGATTAGTGGTTAAATCTATTGTAAACTCAATAATAGATCAGAGTATGAATATATCAATGCACTCAAGTCTAGTGAATTTGGTGGTGAAGGTCATATTTCACACAGCCTAAATTTCATGACTTCATCAAAGGACAACACAGTAAGACACTTTGTCAAAATCTAGGTCAGATGAAATCAAAGTTCACTTAACATCTTAATCTGTGCACATGGTTCAAATTTCATAGCTGTACACCAAAGGACAAGAAAGTAGGTCACATCATCAAAATCTAAGTCACCTGATATCAAAGTTCAATTTTACAACAAAAACTGTACACATGGTCAAAATTTCATTGCTGCACATCAAAAGACAAGAAAGTAGGTCACTGTCCCCTTGGGCAAGGCAAAATTTTTGACCCAAGAGTTTAATTCAAAACAATCTTGATACAGGTCCACGAAACAACATTTCAAGTCAAATATCTAAGCTGTAGCTTTCTCCCATTCAGAAAACATTTGTTTTATTTTCTGTTTTTACTATGTGTACATAATGAGAATCACTGCCCCTGGGCAGGGCCAATTTTGACACCTTGGGAAAAATTTGAACAACTTTGGTAGAGGACCTTTTGATGATATAATATAGCAAACATCAAAGCATCAATGCCTTGAACCTTCAGACAAAAATATTTTTTTTTTTTTTTACTATATGTACATAATGAAAATCAATGACCCCCGGGGCGGGGACAATTTTGACCACAGGGCTATAATTTGAACAATCTTGGTAAAGGTTCACTTCGCAAAATCATATGCCATATATTTAACCTCTAGCCTTTATCAATTCAGAGAAGAAGATTTTTCAAGTTTTTGCTTTATACATATAAGGAAAACTATCGCCTCTGGGGCAGGGCAATTTTAACACTAGGGGCATAATTAAAACAACTTTAGAAGAGGACCCATAGAAGATATTATATACCAAATATCAAAGCTCTAGGCCTTGTACCTTCAGACAAGAAAATTTTTAATTTTTACTATATGTACATAGTAAAAATCAATGACCCCTAGGGGTGGGGCCAATTTTGACCCCAGGGCTATAATTTGTACAATCTTGTCAGAGGTTCACTACATAATGTTTCATGCAAAATATCTTAACTCTAGCCTTTGTTAATTTATAGAAGATGATTTTTTAAGTTTTTACTATATACATATAAGGTAAACCTATAGCCCTCGGGGCGGGACTAGTTTTGACACTAAAGGCAAAATTTGAACAACTTTGGTAGAGTACCTATGGATGATATCATTTAACAAATATTAAAGCTCTAAGCCTTGTACCTTCAGACAATAAGTTTTTTTTTATTTTTTACTATAGGTATGTATTGAAAATCAATGACCCCCGGGGCGGGGGCAATTTTGACCCCAGGGCTTTAATTTCAGCAATCTTGCTAGAAGTTCACTTCACAATGTTTCATGCAAAATATCTAACCTCTAGCATTTGTCAATTGCTAGAAGAAATTTTTTTACGTTTTTTTTCTATAAGTTTTTACTATATACATATAAAGAAAACCAATGACCCCCGGGGCGGGGCCGATTTTGACCCCAGGGCTATAATTTGAACAATCTGGATAGAGGTCTACCAGACAATGCCTTATGCAAAATATCTAAGCTCTAGGCCTTTTGTGTCTTTACAAGAAGGCATTTTAAGTTTTTACTATATGAAGATATAGTGAAAATCAATGACCCCTGGGGCGGGGCCGATTTTGACCCCAGGGCTATAATTTGAACAATATTGGTAAGGGTCTACCAGACAATGCCTTATGCAAAATATCTAAGCTCTAGGCCTTTTGGGTCTTTACAAGAAGGTATTTTAAGTTTTTACTATATGTACATATAGTGAAAATCAATGACCCCTGGGGCGGGGCCGATTTTGACCCCAGGGCTTTAATTTGAACAATCTTGGTAGAGGTCTACCAGACAATGCCTTATGCAAAATATCTAAGCTCTAGGCCTTTTGGGTCTTTACAAGAAGATTTTTTAAATGTATTCTTATAATTCCTTTTGGTTGCCATGGCAACCAGATTTCTGTATGGAATGAAATTCTTTGAACAACTTTGGAAGCCCTTCACCCAAGGATCAATCCTGCCAAGTTTGGTTGAAATTGGACTAGTGGTTTTTTACAAGAAGATTTTTTAAGTTCACTATATAATCTATATAACACACACACACACAAACAAACAAACAAACACACACACACACACACACACACACACAGGTGAATCGCTATATGCCACCGCATCGCAGATGCTGCGGTGGCATAAAAACAAAGGGCCATAATTAGGTCAAATATTATCCAATCACAAAACCCTGACAATATGCACCAGGGCACTTGATGACAAAGCTTCTGTGAAAGTTTGAACAAAATCCGTTGAGAATTGTAGAGGGAGTTCAGCACAGAAGAAATTGTTCATTATATATTCTATATAAGGAAAAAAAAAAAGGGCAATAATTAGGTCAAATATTATCCAATCGCAAAACCCCGACAATATGCCCCAGGGCACTTGGTGACAAAGGTTCTGTGAAAGTTTGGTCAAAATCCGTGGAGAAATGTAGGAGGAGTTGTGCACAGAAGAAATTGTTCACTATATATTCTTTATAAGGAAAAAAAACAAAGGGCCATAATTAGGTCAAATATAATCCAATTGCAAAACCCCGACAATATGCCCAAGGGCACTTGATGACAAAGCTTATGTGAAAGTTTGGTCAAAATCGGTTGAGAAATGTAGGAGGAGTTGCGCACAGAAGAAATAGTTCACTATATATTCTATATAAGGGAAAAAAACAAAGGGCCATAGTAATGATAGTTAGGTCAAATATTATCCAATCACAAAACCCCGACAATATGCGCCAGGGCACTTGATGACAAAGCTTTTGTGAAAGTTTGGGCAAAATCCGTTGAGAAAAGTAGGAGGAGTTGCGCACAGAAGAAATTCGTTACGCCCGCCCGACCGCCCGCCCACCCGCCGACATACCTCAATCTAATAACCAGTTTTTTCCTTCGGAAAACCTGGTTAAAAATGTCCTATTTGGGCCCCAAACGCATGTTTTAGTTTGAGAAATGTAGCTAAAAAAAGTGAGCACTTTTCCGGCGCCGCCCCCCCATCCAAAAGATACATCTGGGGGTTGCCAGAAGGGGGATGTGCCTCCTTCCGTTTGGGGGGTTTGAAGGGGGGCGGAGTCCCCCTCATCGCCAAGAAAATTTTGGACTTGTAAGAGGCTTAAAATGACCCCATGTCGATCATAAGGTAACGTGTAACCAACGCTGAAAAGCCTTTGACTCTATCTCAATCCCTTGAGAAGTTGCAGCACTTTGAAATAAATTTTGATGGAAAAAATCGAGGCAAAATAGTGATTTTTGGCAATTTTGAGATGTCCCCTCGTTGCCATGGTAACAGGAAATTTAAGACTGAGCATGTCGTTACAAAGGTAATGGTCCAGTCAACATTTGTGCCAAGTTTGATTAGTATTGAAGCATTTTTCATAGTTTCATAGCAGTTTGAACTTGTAAGAGGAGGCTTTTCAGTGAAAATGGCCATTTTTCACAATATGCTCATGGGGGAAAGGGTTAAGATGACTTCATAGCTCTACTATTCAAAGAATGGGGAGAGATACTGTACTGTACTGTACACACACCTGTGTCACACTTTGATTAACTTTTTGTGTTGGTATCTCCAAATCTACTGAAGGGAATGGGTTGGAACTTTACATACTTATTTGAGAGCATAATAGGTCACTATCCAAGGCCCATAACACTACCATTGATTTTGAAAGAATTATGGCCCTTTGTGAACTAAAAAAAAACTACATTATCAAGACTTGTTTTACTATCAAGCACTGAGAATAGTCTAGCAAAACAGCTCATTTTTTACAATACTCATATTAACATAAACACACCAACTCTTTCCATGCTTAATATCTTAAATGTACTTCTCCACCTTTCAACCTGGACAAAACCATATAATAATTATGTACTGATTGAATAGAGAACAGTGCAGACCATTAAAAAAAAAAAAAAAAAAAAAAATCAAAAAGACAGAACAAAACTGTCCAACTTCTATTGTTTTTTGTTTATCAAACCGCACCAACAATATAAAGATTATAACACGACTTCCCAGTTCTACTCTTCCCTGAGCTAGCCCCGGGATAGCTTCCTCACATGAAAGAATACAAAGTCCCAAACAATATTCAAACCCACAGCAATGAAATACAAGTGGTTTGAAGTCAACAACCTTAACAATTCAGCAATGGATGCTCACGTTCAACTTCTGTTAATTCTTCAAATTAATATAGACAAACTTATTGCACTAAACTTAGCACACATCTACCATTTAGTAAGAAAATATGGCACTCTATTATTTTCTGTCTACTGTATGCAGAGTCTGTGACACAAATAAGAAATGTAATTTTCAGTACTTGTATGTCTCAAATTTTCAGAGAAACTCAACATTTTATTTGTTTCTATCTTAATAAAATGTTATCGAACAGTAATACCAGATTAACTTTAAACAAACTTAAAATTTTATGAAAGTACTGCTCCTTTTTAATATTAATAAAAAACAATAGTTTTTTGGTCAAATCACACAAAAATTATTATACATGTACTTGTTATGTGATTTTTTTTAATGTTTTGCTCTCAATACTGCTAAACCACAAATGTTTAAGAAAATGCCTGACAATAACACTTTATTACATGACAAACAGCAATTTAGCATAAATTAAAACAAAACTGTCTTTAAAGGCCCATTAAGTGGCAAAAATCGGTTTTTCACTTTTTATTTTTGGTGTCCTGTCACAGTTTTCTAGTCTACTCAATCACTATATTGCTGAGCCATCTCTTGCTTATGACCGCCTCCGTGGTCGAGGGCTTAGAGTCAATGACTTCTTATCCAGTTACAACTCTGGCGTGGGTTCGATCCCCGGGAGATGCTTTGGTAGTTTAGCACGGAGGAAGGTAGTCTAGTACTGGTGTAACTCTCCAGGAACGATGGTTAGGAAACTACCCGCCTATATGACTGAAATACTGTTGGGAAACTACCCGCCTATATGACTGAAATACTGTTGGGAAAAGGCGTAAATGAAACAAACAAACAAACAATCTCTTGCTTCTTTTACATTTTGGCGATAACTTTTACATTTTGGCAATAAGAACAGTTAAACTGATTACAGTATCTTGTATGGAGGTCAAAATACACCTTTGTTTACATTTTGCTACCTTTTACAAAAGCTCTTTTCCTCATATAATAAGCATCTTACATGTTATAAAACTATCATTACAACATCATAAAACATAAATTATATTTGTCTTTATTACAGAAAGTAATAGATAATAATTTCTGAGGCTTCATGTACCTTTAATTCAAGAAAACCTTACCAACAGACTCCCTGTCGTGATTTTTACTGTTTAAGAACTGAAAAGCAGACATTTCATATTTTGACCTAATACAAAGTGGCCAACTGTGTCAGTATTGATTAAAATAATCTGTCTGAACAGGCATCTTCTGCCTGTCAAAATCAATTAACATTTGCACAAATTGGTAAATGGACTAGAACATAAAATGACACAATCTGTGCTAGGTAGATGGCAGTAATTGTTCCAATTGATTCCATAACAGATCTCTTTTCCAAACTATAACTGCCACTGTGGTTGCCATGACAACAAGAATTGGTAATCTTCGTGACCGTCCATTTACCTTTTTCTGACTGTCTTTGTCCAATATATCTGGAGGGTTATAGTTGCCTGTTTCTAAAGTCTGAAAATAAAAAGGGCCTAATAAAATTACTTGTATTTAAAAAATTCTCTTTCAAATGATTCATAGTAGAGTATTAAACAAGAGCACAATATGTGGTGTTAACACTCGCCTGTACATGAACTTTCATACTCTAATATTCTTATTTGAAAATTGACAAAACTTCTAAATCATTGCTGACAGCCACTTGTTTAACAACTGTCCCTGCCATGATAAATAAGTATTCCAAGTTTCACATTGATAGCTTTGATAGTTTTCAAATCATCGTGAATCCTTAATAGAACAAAAATTCTAGTTTGAATTGGGCATAAAGCCATAAACTCAAAAATGATTTCTTTCAGAATTAAGTCACTCAAGCACAGTACAGTATACTCAAGCACAGTACAGTATTTCAGTTAAAGACTGGCTGAAAACAAAATTATGACCTTTATTCTATAAAAGTACACCATATCAATTTATTTTTCAACAAAACTTTGCTCATGAATTTTTCCTACTTAAGACACAAGGCTCTTTTCTTGTAAAATCAATCAACAAATAAATCAACACAGAAGAACATGTCGAGCATCAATAATTTGAACTGACATTTGCAAACCAAATGTTTTTCCCTAATGAGGTGGCCTTGAAGGCCCCGTTAACTAAAGTTATTCATTCAACTGTAAAAGAAAAGTCACAACTTACCTTATTTAAATGTGATTTCAGTGAGAGCAGTTGTTTCTCCAGTGTTGAAATGTTATATAGAGTATCTTGTGTGTGTTGTAATAACTGTTTCGGTCCTGTTCCGTCCTGTTATTGAATAAATATTATAACTAGACAATGTGCCTCCCAAAATAATAAAAGCAAAAATATATATGTAAATTATTTAATATACCTTTTAAATTCCTTTTATACAATTACATATTTAATAGAAATAATCAGAAAGATTGTTTTAAAGCCCCATTATGCCTTAGAAATGCTTTTATTTCTCAAAAGCTTTTTTCTTTTCTTTTTTAATTTTGGTTGTCTTGTTTTTGTTTCCAGAAAGTTATACATTGCCCAATAACTTGATCTCTCTTTTGCTTCTGTTTCAGCTATAAGTATATCCACGGTGATTTAGTACTGAAAAATGATTTAGTATTGAAAGTCAAAATACTGCTTTGTTTACAATTTGCTACTTTAATGATGATGAATTTCACTACTCTCTTCAGATGATAAGCATCAAACATGCGCTTAAAAAGAATATTAAAATGTTATTCAACTTAGGTTTGCTTTTTCTAAAGAAAGAAAAACTGATTTGTTTCTAAGGCATAATGTGCCTTTAAAACAGTTTAAAACCTTGATGATAGCATTTTGTTTCCAGTATGGAGATGTTACAGATGGTTAATTAAGCAATTAAAAAACAGGTATAGATATGCTAAAATCCATACAAGAAGATTCTGATAAAAAAATCTCCTCAATAAGATCTATATACTGTAAAATCATTTTTATTCGTGGGGCACGAATTTTCGTGGTTTTCGTGGGTAGGTCAATCCACGCATTTTAAGATCCGACGAACTTTTATCCCAACAAATACTTCTTACCCAGTCTCTGTTCTATATATTATAAACATGCGTCGGCTCTTTTCCGGCCCATATTTCTGATGGATGTAAGTACAGACAGATAACCAGGTTAGTGACATATTAAATCGGTTTGCAATATTTAAGAAACTTGAAAGAAAACTCGATTATATGGAATCCCGGACAATCCCCCTCCCGGACGATTCCCCTTCCATATTATTTTCACAACCCGGACATTTCCCCTCTCGTTAATTTTATAGGACGGACAATTCCCCTCCCGTTATTTTAGATGAGCGGACAATTCCCCTCACGTTTTTTCACAGAGCGGAACGTGACATTATACGGCCCTTAATCATAGCCGCCACTGCGTATAAAAAAATCTATAACCATTCTTATTAAAGATGACAGTTTTTACTCTTAACAACAAACTGTTAAAGATCGGAACTTTTAACAATCATTATTTCACAAAGGTGACATTATACCGCCTTTAATCATTGCCGCCGCTGCTTAAGATAAACAAACTGTCAATAAAAAATCTTTAATCAATGCTGCCCTTAATTAAACGTGTCCTTGATTGCAAAACCAATTATTTACAATTATTTTACCGCTGCAGAAATGTACTGACTAAATAAAGATTATTTTAACAAAAAAATGCGTTTTGTTTATATTCATGTCAATATAGACAAGCAAAGTGTATTTAAAGTCGATTAAAAATACCTTTCAAATAAACAATATTATAACATATATTTGTTCAACAGCCAAGGGAGGGAAATTGTCCGCTCTGACAACAGCGGGAGGGGAATTGTCCGCTCTGATAAAATAACGGGAGGGGAATTGTCCGCCGTAAAAAAATAACAGGAGGGGAAATGTCCGGGTTGTGAAAAAACATTCAAATTTACTGGGAGGGGAATCGTCCGGGAGGGGAATTGTCCGGATACCGATTATATGTCCTCAATTTACTGTCACAAATGTCGCATATACATACTTGATCGTTGTAGTCTACTAGGACTTGATTGTGTTAACAAGAATACTTGACATAATCGAGTAAATATGGGAACCCAGGCAGTGCAATAATTAGCGCTAATAAAAATTGTCAGTTTGCTCTTATTAATTTTAAAAAAAGTCTTTGATATTAATGTCGTAAGTACACAAAACTATAAAAAAAAATACGATCGCTAAAACAGATTTATTGTACTTTCTTTTGTCGTTTTTAAATGATCCAGTTTATATGAATTTTAATCTGTATTTGTGCGAATGCTATTCCGTAAACATCAAAGACGCCACCGACTTTTACAAGATCCACATATACTCGTGTTATTTACCGAGAATAATTTATATGCATGTAAATTTACACAGTCGCTGTGACGTTGCGTGTAGTTACTGTCAAATATGTTAAGACCAATTCAGGGTGTAAACTTTTAAACTCGCTGGTTAAAACGTGCCAGGTGTCGTATAAATTATGCGATGTTTACATCGGCGAATTACAGGGGCAGTGTGTCCAATGGAGGTGCATATCATGTCACATAAATGTGTTAATTGCAGTCAATTATCGGCAGTAACTGTGCTATATTAGAGTTATGCCCAGAGGCAAGGATTAAATTTATTGACACGCGCTGTGTGACAAGTAAAGATATGTACATGTTGTAAGTAAAAATGTTCGGCGATTAAGTTTAAGATTACTTTGCATTAGGTTACTGAATTTTTTTTTAACAAGAAAACAAAAATCAGCGAATTTAAGAACCCACGAAAATGCCCGTTTTGATAAAACCACGAAATTTCATGCCCACGAATATAAGTGAATTCGCAGTATATAATAAGTTTTAATTTGTTATCTCAAATACTTTTCAAATAAAGCTTTGGACAGAAATTAGGTAGGAAAAAATATAACAGGGCAATTATTTAAACTCAAAAAAATATGAAGGATACAATTATCAATCTTGTGCATTTGCACTCCCCCTCAATGATATTTATCCCCTATGAAGTTTCAAATTTATATCTTATGTACCTTTCAATTAAGTTATGCTCAGGACAAAAAATGTAGGACATAAGGAATGAGAGTATTAATATATCCCAAAACCTGAACTGGAGATTAAAATTGAAATAAAAAGTATATGTATCCTTTTCTTTGCCATGAAAATAGTTTTGATTAATTTTCTTGTTGGGTTTACCTCCTTTTTGCCAAGATATTACATGTAACATCAAAAGAATAGTTACATTTTTAGTTTGTAAAATCTTTTCATATTTGACTTCATGTCTTTCTTTATCAACATTCATATAAATTTAGATTTTCCTGGAGTAGGTCAAAGGACTTCATAGAAAATATTTTTACCTGAAGCTGGTCAAGGATTTTCGGGTTAGATTTGAACTGATCTTGTAGAAAGCCTACTGTTGTTGTGATATATTTGGTATGTTTTGATATGTTGGCAATGACTGCTAGACCTTCAGCACAACTGGAAACAGAAGGTTATATTTAATCAGGGATACGGACAAAAGCCCCCCCCCACCCACCCCCGGACGAAAGCCCCCCATCTAAAAATGACAAAGGTGGACAAAAGCCCCCCCATGAATTTTCCACATAGGACAAAAGCCCCCCCCATAAAAAAGTAAAGGTAGGACAAAAGCCCCCCCCCCCATGGTCCATCACATTTACATTTAGTGTCAATGAATAAATATCTGCCTTTTTTCAATTAATTTGGGTATTTCATCATCCACCAGAACAGAGTGAAGGCTCTTTGTCAGCAGTTTGACAAGGATGTGAAGACTATGGCACAATTTCTGTATGCCATGTCACAATGTATCATTTTGAACAAATTAACAAAATAAACAATTTTATTGAAAAAACATGCATATACAAATATATGTTTTCTATTTGTTAATTAAATATATATAACAAAATAACCAAATTAATTGAAAAAAGGCAGATATTAATTCATTGACACTAAATGTAAATGTGATGGACCATGGGGGGGGCTTTTGTCCTACCTTTACTTTTTTATGGGGGGGCTTTTGTCCTATGTGTCATTTTTAGATGGGGGGGCTTTCGTCCGGGGGGGCTTTTGTCCTACACTCATAATTAGTTATACAATTTTAACAACTTAAAGATAACAAAAAATATCAGTTGTTATAGCTTAAAATATGGTAAAGACAATGCACGTTACTTACATATATGATAAGCAAAATTATAATTATCTATAAGTAAGTAAGTAAGTAAGTAAGTAACGACTTTATTTAACGAGGCTTACACCTTCAGTTTCCCGATCTTCCATGTGGGCCTCAGCATAACATTATTACAATCACTTTACATGTACACAACATATACACAACATATCTACACAAATATTATTAAAATAGATCAATTAAATTGAAGTAATGATTGATAAAGCAAAAAATGATATGATTGTACAACAATACAGAGAAAAAGAGCAATATGTACAGATAGGTAAAACTAACATAGTACCTGTTTAAAACAATATTTAGTACCTATTTAAAACAATATTTATACTTATAAATACACCATGGAAATTCAAATGATAATTTAAGTGATATTATTATCTAATACATATTGGCTCATGAGGTATTTTAAAATATAACTAAAATATGTCTAAATATATACATAAATTTAAGTTCAATTGGAGTAGGAAATCATCATTTGGCATCATTGAATCATAAATTTTCCTATTGGGAAAATATGGGACAAAAGTAAAAGAAACGATAACAATAGTAATACAGTAATAATAAAAATACATATAAGTAATTTATACAACAGGAATAAATCAACAGCTAGTTTAAGGTGAAAACTGCCATTTGATATAAGCTGAATGAAATTTCCGAAGAGTATCGGAATTTCTTATATGTACTGGTATGTCATTCCATATTTTTGGTCCAGAGTATGCAAATGATTTTCTGAAGAATTCTGTTTTAGGTTTTGGTATAATAAGCTTTGCATTTTGTGCTGATCTGAGGTTTAAGTTGTGCCTTTCGTTTACTGTCTGGAATTTATTTTTCATATATGTTGGAAAGTCAGGTTCATTAATTGATTTATACATAAGAATTGACTTTTTGTATATGATTCTTTGGTCAAAAGACATCCAGTTAAATTCTTTGAATAATTCACTTGATGGTGTATCAAAATTTTTGTCAAGAAGTATTCTTGCTGCCCTTTTTTGAAATTTAATGACATCAGATAGTAATTCGTTATTGCAGTTTCCCCAAATAGTACAACAGTAGTCCAAGTGAGGCAGTATGTATGCATTAAAAAAAAGTTTTCTTGAATGAAGATTAAGATACTGTTTAAGTCTAAGAAGTAAATACAGATGTGAGTTGCATTTTTTTATAGTTGACTGGACCTGTGTTTTCCATTTAAGATTGTTGTCTACATACATTCCAAGTAGTTTTTCAGTGTTTGTATATTCTATTTCTTGGTTATTAAGAAACAAAGTAGGGGGTTGCATATTATCTGTTTTTGTGCTTTTTATTGATAAATGCATAGCTTTAGATTTCTGAGCATTCAGAACCATTGCATTTTGCATGCACCATGTGTTTACATTATCAAGATCTTTTTGAAGGTTGCTGTTTACTTCTTGTAAAGTATTGCCAGTAGTTGTCAGAGAAGTGTCATCTGCAAACATATCAGTAATTGATTGTTTGATATGAAATGGTAGATCATTGATGAATATAATGAATAGAAGGGGCCCAAGGACTCAGCCTTGGGGTAACCTGAGACAACTTCAGCTGGTTCAGATAATACACCAGAAACATTTACTTTTTGATACCTTTCTGACAGATAAGATTTAATCCAATTTATAGCTTGTGAAGAGAGGTGATAAAAAGGTAGTTTTTCAAGTAGTAGGTTATGGTTTACTAAGTCAAATGCCTTAGATAGGTCCAGAAAAAGTGTACCAACAAGTTTGCCATTGTTTAGTGTATTGATCCAGTTATCAACTATATTTGTAAGTGCTGTTTCACAGGAGTGGCTTGTTCTGAAACCGGACTGTGTAGTGAAAAGTAAATTATTATTTTCTAGAAAGCATTTCAAATGGTCTGATACATGCTTTTCGAATATTTTAGAAATAAGTGAAGTATTGATATTGGTCTATAGTTATTTTTGTCTGATTTTGACCCTTTTTTGTAGATGGGTATTACCTTTGATTGTTTAAGCTGTGTTGGGAATTTTCCATGTTCTATACTTAGATTTATTACAGAACAGAGAGGTTTACAAATGACGTCTGAGGCTGTTTTTAGGAATTTTGCACTTATGCCATCTAAACCAGTTGCTTTTGTAATATCAAGACTGTCCAACTTTTGTTTGACATAACTTATTTCAACAAAGGGTATTTTGAATTTATTAGAATGATTTAGAGTGTCAGATTTCAGAGAATCATTTAAAGCGGTTTTCATAGAATCCGATAATTCATTAATGTTTTCAGCCTTTTTAAATATATTTGCAAAAAAGTTGTTAAAAGTTTGTGCTGTTGATTTTGGGTCAGTTATTGGTGAACCATTCTCAACATTTATGTAGTTTGTTTGATGATTTTCTGTTTTGCCAGAATGAATTTTTAAGTTTTTCCATAATTTTCTAGGGTTTTTCTTGTTTGAGTTTATCTCTTGTTCAAAGAAATCTGTTTTTGCTTTATGTGTTAATGTTTTTACTTGTGATTTCCAGTATTTGAAGTCATGAATATTATTTTTCTTTTTTGCATAGTTCCTTTTTTGTATTGCATCAGCTATATCATCATTAAACCAATCAGCTTGGTTTCTATGTTTTACTCGTTTCTGCTTGTATGGAGCATGCTTATCTAAAGTTTGTAAAAATAATTTGTTAAATGTATCTAAAGCATCATCTGGATCACTAAACATGTCAATGAGAGACCATGGCTGCTCTGACAATTCATGTACGAAATTTTCTGCATTAAAGTTCTTTAAGTACCTATATTTTATAGTGGCATGCATTGGACCTTTGTTAACAGTTTTAATTGTTCGTCGTGTGAAAAATATAGGATAATGGTCGCTTATAGAGAGTATAGGGACTGCAGTGTAGGATACATTATGTGGCTGGTTACTGTAAATGTGGTCAATAGTGGTTGAAGTCAATGGTGTGACTCTTGTAGGATGTGTTATAAGTTGAGAAAGGTTAAATGTGTTAATAATATTATTCCACCTTGTATTATTTGAGCAATTTGTAACAAAATTATAGTTGAAATCTCCAAAAAGAATTAATTCTTTGTTTTCAATAAATATTTTATCAAGGATTTCATCAATTTTACCATGATGCCAATGATGAAGGTGGCCTATAGATGTAACCCACCAGAAATGGTTTCTGTTTGTCAAGTTTTATTTCAAGCCATATTGACTCAATATCCTCCGATTCTAAGTCAGATCTTAATTCACATGGTATTGTAGACTTAACATATAACACAACTCCACCACCATTTGATATCCTATCGCGTCTAAACAGTTGATAATTTTTTAAACATATCTAGGCCCAGCAAGTTCAGGTTCTATAAGCAAACAACCATTTATAACAAGCCATATAACCTGTCAAAAATCTTCTTATCTTCAAGTATAAATGGTAATTTTGATATAAACATTAAGTACCTAAAAAGTTAAGTTTTTATTCAACTTAAGGAAAATCGTACTTATTAACTTTTTGCCATTCATGTAAAAGAACAAACGGTATTTCAATATAATCTCTTTACTTATGTATTTCTATCTGCTGTTTATACATGTAAGCATGATATATAAAATGTTGATGATAAAATCATTAAACAAGAGCTGTCCGTAAGACAGCGCGCTCGACTTTTTTATTGCTTGCCAATAAAAAAAGTTTTTGCAGTAAAAGGCAATACAAGAATCTCTGTATTTTTAAAGTGAACAATGGCCATGAGCATTAAGATATTTAGTGAAGAATTATTTTACTGAATTGTGTGATACCCTTGAACACTGCAGCAAAGTTTGAAATGTTTAAGTCAAAAGAGGGCTGGTAAGAAAGAAAAAAAAACTGAGTTGAGCCTTAAATAAATTTAATAGTATTAAACCCACTTTGAGAGAATAAGGTATTTTTACGTCACTCAGAACACCTTGGTAAATGACATAATAACATAATTTTTCAAGAAATCTATGCCAAGGAAGCAGTATATTTTTGTACAATCAGCATAATATATAGATTTGACTTTGTATGTGAAAGTATTATAGTTACCTTATAATACAAGTAATAGATAAATTTTATCAAGCTTTTTTAGATGTTGTCAGTTGGTCACAAGTGGATCTCTTTCACACAGGCTGTGGGTGACTGGTTACTTTTCGTGGGTCCACTATGTAGATAATGCGTTGTAAACTGATATTTGAATTACATGAAGGAAGTTCAATTCATTATTTAATGTCATGAATTTTTTTAGATTTTTTAAGTTTTTTAGTGCTTGCCTATAATACAAAACATTGACAGTTAAGGGCCATAATTCAAATAAAATCTTTGACAGAATTACCTTCTCCTGGACATGTTTGGGAATCATGATTGTAAACAAGTATTCCAACTTTCAAATTAATATCTCAAACAGTTCAGTCAAAAAGTGGACTGGTACTAAAAACTTAACCAAGATTCTAAGTCGATAAAAGGCCTTAATTTTTAAAACAAATCCTTGACAGAGTTACCTTCTCTTGCGTACAGATGGGGGTAATGATGTGAAATAGCATTAAAAGTTTCAAAGCAATATCTCAAAGGGTTAAGGCAATAAGTGGATTTTACCCATATTCAATGTATTTTCTAAGTCAAAAAGGGGCATAATTCTGTCAAAAACCTTGACAGAGTTATGTCCTCTTGTCTGTTGATGAAGGTCGTGATGGTAAACAAGTATGGTCAGTTTCAAAGCAATACCTCCAATGGTTTTGAAATAAAGTGAGGTGGTACAAAAAACTTAACCAAGCTCAATACACTTTCTAAGTCAAAAAAGGGCCATAATTCTGTCAAAAACCTTGACAGAGTTATGTACTCTTGTCTGTAGATGGAGGTTATGATGGTGAACAAGTATGGTAAGTTTCAAAGCCATACTTGTAATACTTCTGAAATAAAGTGGGGTGGTACGAAAAACTTAACCAAGGTGTGACGCCAACGCCGACGCCGACGCCGGGGCGAGTAGGATAGCTCCCCTTTTCATAGAAAAGTCGAGCTAAAAATGAACATTATAGACTCCAGTCGGTAAACACAAACTTACAAATGAATCTTTAGTCAATATAATATGTCTTCAACTGAAATATGTACTTTTAATGTAAAAGGTTTAGCATCGACAAACAAACGTGACCGTGTTCTGTGTTGGCTTAACCAACAAAAAATTTCAATAGCGTTATTGCAAGAAATTCATTATAACTCAAACACTGATGATACAGAAAATTGGTCGGCAAAGTGGAATGGAAATGGAATGATCTAAAACAATATCTTATTAATTCTCTAAACTACTCTTATGATAACGGAAATCTTACGGAACTTCAAAAACAAAGTATTATTACTCTTCTTCCAAAGAAAGACAAAGACACGTTATCAATAAATAATTGGCGTCCGATCTCTTTACTAAATGTAGATTACAAAATTGCGACAAAAGCAATTGCAAATAAAATAAAAACCAAACTTCCAAATATTATCAGTCCAGAGCAAACAGGCTTTATCAAAGGTAGATATATTGGGGAAAATGTTAGAATTTTACAAGAGACAATCGAATATATTAATAATTTAAATGAAAAAGGGTTAATATTTTTTTTTCTGATTTTAATAAAGCTTTTGACCGCCTCCGTGGTCAAGGGGTTAGAGTCGATGACTTCTAATCCAGTTACCTCTCTGGCGTGGGTTCGATCCCCGGGAGATGCTTTGGTAGTTTAGCGCGGAGGAAGGTAGTCTAGTACTGGTGTAACTCTCCAGGAACGATGGTTAGGAAACTACCCGCCTATATGACTGAAATACTGTTGGAAAAATCCGTAAAATGAAACAAACAAACAAACAATAAAGCTTTTGATAGTCTTGACCATAACTTGATGAAAAAATGCTTATTGAAATTTAAATTTCCTCAACATATTGTGACATCTGAGGGTTCATGTTTCTATGATACAATTTCTACGACATTCAATTACGGTTATTTTTATGGAAGTATTTTCGATCTATTTTTGTATACATGAAACATCCTACATGGGAAATACAA